>NC_142531.1:30000-167500 GCF_964205215.1 Stylophora pistillata
CGGCCAAAATCTTCGGATAAACCATGGTAACTTTAATGACTTGAGTAATCAATGGCGTGATATCATGTCAATTTCCTAGAAAAACAACACTTGCCCAATTCAAGCGATACTTTGCATCTATACTATTTTACGGAACTTCATAAAGCTATGATACTCTTTACAGCCTTGGAAACCATAGGGAGGGCACTGGATGGGCAAGGAATTTGCCAAAACGCTTTTATATTTGCTATTTTCTCCATGATATTCTCTTTACTATTATTTAGGGTTTCCTCCATTTTCTTCTTATCGCTTCACATACTTCCAGCGCGATTGTCTAGAGGTATTCACCTCTTCCTAAACTATAAAGATATTTTGCCAGCTTTCATCGTGCAGAAAGGTACTGCTCTTTAAAAAAATCTTCCTCAATATGAGCTACAATATTCCTCAACTTTAACCTAAACCTACTCCTCCTTTATCATAGCATGCCCAGAGCAATTACAATGAATCTTTATATGTCTTCGAGCGCTAATTTCATATCGCCAAGAAAAGGCACTACTCCATAGCTTGCGTCGCCATTGTTTTTCCCATTCAATTTTATTGAACACAATTGTTTTGAAAGCTTTTTCCCGCGCCATGTTTAGTTCAAAACAACACCTCTAACCAGAGACACTGCATTACCGCATTTGAAATACACTTTCCGTGTAAGCATAGCTATGGTGTAAGGAAGAAGGTTTTGAAATTCCTCTTTATCGCGTACGTGGTACCTAATGGTTTTTGTACTCGATATTTGTAATGTAATCTATTTTTACTGCTGGTAAGATGGTAAGACTAAGATTGCTTCTAATTTGGCATTCGGCTATGAGAAAGAGATTGAATTGTAATTGCAATACATCGCGAGTAAAATTCGTTCGGGGTATGGTTATTTGTAGACTAGCTACACTGTTGGTGGAGAAGGAAAAGCTGGGAGGAGTATGGCAATTGAATCTTTAATGAGGGAGCTGGGAAAAATTGGCGATGGAGGGTTGCCAGCGGTCAGCCTATCTATTTATTATAAGTCTAAAAGCAACCCGCTATTCCACCATCTCGCACCTCAAGCCCTACTCCAAAACACCTCTAACTCCCTATGCTCTTCTCATTTGGAAAGAGAATTGCTTTTACACTCTCCACCTAGCCCAACACACCGAGTTTACGCTAGCCACTCATTTCATGGCCGAGTGCCGGCTAAACATCGGAAAACAACACTCGCTTCTTTGAGTGCTGCACTTGGCTTTCGGACTTCCAGGCTTCATGATGCCTTTCCGTCACTAGGCGGCCCTAAACAATCTCAAATCAAACAACATTTATTTCACTGCCTCCGCCATCTTAACTCTGCGCGATGCTCGCGCAGAGTCAACACGTCACAATGTCTTCCCATCTTTCACATGCTCACGAGAGATTACCACAGTGCTAACCAGCCTTTACGAGACACCATAGGCATTTTGCAGCACTTTCATTTTCAACAGCAAATAGCAGCTTGCCCTTTCGCGTTACACGTATATTAACTTCAACCTTTCTCCTTTAGCTTAGCCTGAGCGACTGTTATGGTTAGTTAGAGGCGCCCCAGAAACTCCTAAAGGCGATTGTTTTCCTGCCCTTTTTCCAGCAATTTACTTCTACTTCATGACAGAGAGCTGGGTTACAATCTCACATCTACGGCAAAGGCTAAACAACCGGCAAACGTGACAAAGTAGCGAGGAAAACAAACCTGGGTTGCTCAATCTTAACCTTAACGTTTCAGGCAAACACGGTTACAAAAATCACTAGCATCATCAATCAGTTCCACGTCCACCAAATGCCATTCCAGGGCCGCTAAACCTGTGTCAACAGAAATTGCACTCGAGGTTTGTATATACTGAGTTACAAACTCTTTCAAAGGGTTACTCTTTATCTCAAATCATTAAGAAACTAAACCTTTTTTCATCAAAGATAATCAGCTTAGGGTAATAAACAATTCCTTCTACAATATCAAGGCTTATGGCGTTACTTCAAACACTACTTTACCTTACAAAAGGTTCATAACATCTACTTACTTGTCTATTGCATTACACTTTGTTGCAATTCAACATTTTCTCTTTATAGTTCTTTTATCAGTCCAACAGTTAGACCTCAGTTTATTATCCAGCTATCCCAACTTCACAATTCGACAATTATAATCCAAGGATTTCCTCATTTCCGATTTTTCAAAATCTTCGACTTCTTACATCAATTCCTGAAATTCCAATCTCCACATTACATGCAACTTCGCATAGGTTAGTCCATACATTATTTGCAATGTATTCTTCACATTATGATCTACTATCAACTGGCTTAGGGTTTACTACAAAGCAATACTTTTTTTTCATTGAATAAAATGAAAATGTTGATAGCCCTACAACGACATCTACGTTGTTAATGTTACTAAGTCCAACAACACGTTTCTTCTTCGAGACAACATTGCTAGTAGCTTCTTTCTAAAGTTTTTTGGGCATAAATCTTTATTTGCGGAATAATTATATTTTGAATTGTTACATACTTACAAACTTAACGTCATTTTCAATCCCTCTGGTCTTTATATTTCCAAACTTACATACCCCTTCCAAGTTTTTCATGAACAACACCTAACAATCTATTATTTCTGCAAACATCTTAAATTCTATTCAAATAATGCATTTAGTAACGAATTCAAATATTTATCACATTTCTGACACCAAAATTTACTAAATACAATGCAAAACTCAACCTTTAGAGATAACAAATTCCACAAATCTCTTTAAAACTGAAAGAGTAATAAGGTTAGGAAATTAACTTCATACCAATTGTTTGCATATTGCTTCAAGAACATTTCATGAGAAATCCATTGTCTATGACCATGTTGGCAAAACTGGACCACAATTGCTTCTTGATAGATTAGGGGATGGTATTCCATCAATGGCTTATTTCCATTCACCTTTGTTTTGTGTAGCTTTTTCTCCCCTGTTTTGGCAAAGTGGGTTACAACATTTCAATTCCTGTTAGGGTTCATATTTCCAATCTTGACTTTATCATGGTAAAATCCATTTACTGCTGTTAAAATTCTTCTTTGAACCATGTTGTAATTGGTTACAAGTTTATCAATACCAATCTCATGATTGAACTGTTGCTGGATAATTATAATGATTTATGCTAAAACATCACTTAAACTGTTATGAAAAGAACACATTTCTTCTCTTCAATTCTCACTTCCTAATTTGCACTCAGCTGTGCTTCATTAGGGCTAGGCCAAAAACTCTTTGCAAGACCATACCTTACAAAATCTCAATTGTCTTACAACCTTTATGGTAAATAAATACTTGCAATGGTTCATTTTCTCTCAGAGAAGCGAGTGCTAGCTGAACTTGATATGGGGGAAGTTTAACAAACCATACACAGCAAATTATAATTATTTTAGGAGTAAGGATTTTCAGTATTTTCTTCAACAACAAAAGCTCCACTTTGTCACTCTAATTGTATTCTTATTTCAAACAAACGAAAAGGATACCAAACACTGTGCAGTCTCAACTGCTTTCGCTATCATTACAAAAGAAACATGTTACCTGCCATGTTGTTCTTGACTGCCCTCTACATTATGGTTAATGTGTACAAACTTGAATATTGATCCTCTCTCTAAATTGAGGTTAACTTGTACAAACTTTCATATTCATCCTCTCTCTAAATTCTAGTTCATTTGTACAAACTTCTCTTTTGATCCAATCAGTCACCCAAATTGCAGAACTTCTGCTAATTAAGAATAATTTTGGTAATGCTTATTTTACTCATCCTCATTTTACTACTTTCTGCCTACTTCCTTAAAACTTCTCTTCTTAAAACAGCAGAGAAGCAATGTCCATTCCATTCCAAATCACAACAAAAAACAGGAACATAACTGCACACTCACTTTTCCCTTGCATGAATTGGTACCTGTTTCCAATGTGGTCAACATTTCTCCTCAACTAAGATTTCCATTGAAAGGTGTTCCAAATTTAGTGTCTATGTCATAATAATAGTTCCAACAAGAAAAGAAAAATCATGATATCGTATATCTCACTAAAGCCAAATCTAAATCAAATCCTGGTTTTTAAATGTTAACAGCCTAAGCATATCTCATTGACAGACAAGAAAGACAAAAACAGTTACGCAGGAAACAGATGTAGCTAGTGCTATGCTTCAACTACAACTCCTGTGAAGCTAACACATAACACAGGGGAATTTAGGGACTACAATTGTTCTGAAATTGAACACTGTCACAGGGGCTCTAATGTTTTTTCATGCAAATAAAAACAGTTAAAATTTATCTTTCTTCCAGAACTTGCCTTTGCCATTAACATCTTCGTTCTCCTTTTCATCCATTTTCTCTGGACAAAAACTTAAATTTTGAACTAAATAGTATATCCAATAATTATGTCTAAAACCTCGGTAAATAACATTAAAATCTTTCTAAAACAACAACAACAAAACAATGCAGCCAACATTAACACAAACATCTCGTGATTTTGTAATTCACTTTATTGAATTGAGTGCTCCCAACAAGAGCATTAGGAAACTTGCATAGCCTTATAACACATCTCCTGGCTAGTGTGTGGAAATCAGTAAGTACTTCCCATAACAACTGGGCGGCTACTCTGAAATAAAGGGCTTTGCGACATGGTATTATTTATTACCATCCCCCTTAACAATCCTGGAAGAAAAACACATCTTGCAAACTCACTTCCTGGTCTCAGTAGTTACATCTATGTTAGAACAACTGCAAATCCAAACTATAAAGAGAACATGTTCCACTCGAGAGAAAAGGTTGAATGAAAACATTTATTTACTTTCCAATTTTTGGATAACAAGTACATCTGGAAGATTTTATGGCTCTTTCTATCTCATCAACCTTCCAACAGCATCAAGTAGCAACTCATCCATTTATGAAGGGTTCAACAGCTAACACTCCCATAGTCCTCTGATCTGTACATGACAGTGACAGTAAAACCCCATAACTCAAACTCCCAGGGATTTCAGTTATCAACATTGCTGGTGAATTTTAATTAACCTGTTCTTAATTCATAACGAATCATCTCTTCACCAGTCTATTATCTACATTTACTTTTGTAATAGCCAATTTATGAAAGGTTCTAGTGTGGGAAGTTTAGCAAAATGTACTTTATCAACCAACTTTTTCACTTTCATTTCACCTTTGTTGAGTAAATTTGAGCCTAGGGAAAGTAACATTACTTCAAGTTAATGGGAAGTTTGAGTTAACTGAGTTCAAGCTACCTGGTAGTAAATTCCAGGAGAAAGGGGTTCAAATCCAAGGCAAACCAAGCTTGTTAAAGTTACTGGAGGTTTGAGTTTACAGTGTTTGAGTTAGCAGAGTTCTACTGCATTTTATAAAACTGTGGATAGTTGCATTTATAAAGTACCTACCCTCCCAAAACATAATTTCTATACATTACTCAACTTGAGTAATATTTCAATTAAACAAGCTCCAAACAAACTAAGGTAAACAATTGCCTAAATGAGTACATGGTATTCCTTATCAAACTATTACTTTTTTTTTCAACACTGATTGTTTTCACCTCACTTTAATACAACATTTGAAGCTGTTCTGAGGTTTAGAAAATATTGCAATCACAACTTGAAAAATTTTGAAGACCAAGCCAAATCAAAGAGAATTTCATACACTTTCAGCACCTTAACAACAACATAAATGTCAATGGCATTCAAGGACAGAATTTATTCAAAGAGTCACTGACCAAAAATACTCAGGAGGCAGGAATATAGCATAAACACGTGTTTGGAACCAACAAGAGCTCTAAAGATTTTAGCCAGACCACCACATGAAACCTAATTCAATCAAACAGTCTATTCAATCTAAAACTGTTCTTATTCTTCACTGCCATTCCTTACACTCAGCAACTTTCTTCAAGCTGTAAAGCAACCAAATCATCCAAATAATTTCTTACTCTGAATTTTGATATATGCTATCTATCAAATGGTCACCCTTTAGAGCTCTGTGGCCGAGGAGAGTCTTTATGCTTCCTCTTGTAAGATACCACTGTAAGGTCACTTGTCAGTGAGCCTATGCCTGTTAAAATGTGCTGTGGCATGAACACTTGAAAAAAGTCCAAGGGAGGGTAGAAACCAAATAATGGGATACATGTACATAATTTCTCCATAAATATGTTTTGGGAAATCAAGGAGAATAGACCCAAAACATGCTAATAAGTATATTAATCCAAGTTATAACACAACCATGGGAGGACACTGACGGGAAAGAAACAAGGTAATAGCTACTATATACATGGAGAAATAGGTCTCTAAATAAATAAGGAAAAAAATCCACACACAATACGCTTCAAATTATACATCTCACTAAATTTGCCTCATGATTAACCAGTTGCAAGGCATAAGGATTGCCCAGAAAAGACATTGAAAAAAAATTATTACAACAAAATATATAAAAATTAACAAAGCCTCTTCCAATAAGCACCTTCAACCCAATCAACAAACTCCAATTCAGTAGGGAATTCAATACCTTACCTTCCTCACACCTGGGTTTTGCAATCAAATCCCTTGGAGAATATCTTTATGTGGATTTATCCCAGGGGTATGTCTTGGAGTTTGCCTAGAAATCACTGCCCTTCTATTTTAAATGTACTTGGGAGGGTAAAAGCATTGCTGCTACTCATTTAACACAGTGGACAATACATGCCTCAAGCAAAAACACGAAGGGCTTCTTTTTGCAGAACCAGGTAAATTTCTTATCAAAATTCCATCCTGCAGCCAAATTTAACATGGTTGAGCTGAAGTCCAGCAGGCAATAGCTACAAGAGCCAATAAAGCAAGAGAAAAACTGTTAGAGAAGAATCACAGCCCTAACTCTATCCCAACTGCTTAAGTAGAAATAAGTGACAAATTAACAAATTTCATGCAAAACAAAATCACACTAGGCTCTCTGATCCTTCAACAAACAGCTTGCTGTAAAAAGAACAAAAAGCAATTCTGGAATGACCCAGTGGTCAAGGTTGTTTATCATATGTCTTACATACTGAAAATTGATAAATTTCTTTCAGCATACATCTCAATTCACATCTGCTGAGGCACAAATTCACCTGTCCATTCAAAGATCCACACCCACAGTAAAACTCGTTCTTATCCAACTCTGTTTCGTAGAGTACAAACAACGCGCAAGTAGATTACAAATATCACGTGATATTTTTACTCCACAAATATCCGCAACATTTGCCCAGACTGAAATGTAAATGTGGCGTGTTGGATAATAAATCTCTTATTAGACATTTTGTTTGTAGTATCGCCGTGTATTTTCACTCGGTTGTAATTTTAATTGCCCTATGGGCTGTTAAAATATGGCACAACTCGTATTAAAATTACTCACCAATACTACACAACAAAACATATAATTAACAATTATTCCACGAGTGCATGTTGCATAGGACATAATACATAGCCAACAGGGCGCATAGCCCCGAGTTAGCTATAATCATCTCATATGCAACAAGTGCTCATGGAATAATTGTTTTCTTGAAAAAAGAAATGCCCCCAAGATATTAAACAAATCTTCTTGACTTTATTTCCTGAGAAGAAACTGGATGTTACAATGTACATATATTAGAATATTGTATATTTGCACCTATACCATAATGGCTAAGCCAATGTAAAGTATTGAATTGCATTATCCAATGATCCACTTTTTAATAACTTTATATATACTAAGGTACCCGGTTTTTCTGTTGTTATCAACAGGGATGTTGGTCACCTATTAGAAATATTTATGGGGAAAATAAGGATTTTTTTCTCTAAAAGGTTGGACTTTTTAGGGAAAATTGTTTGAAACTTAGGACTTTTTAGGGCATTTTTTAGTAAATGTATCTTACCTTTTTTCCCATCCAAACACAAGCATACTTACTCAATTACAAGCGCAATATACAAAGTTTTCAACAAGAGGATGGCCATCGTTAGAATGTGTCTCCAAAAGGCCTTATGTAAATCCAACATCAATAAAATTTAAAGAGAGGCTCCCAGTTGTCAACTATCCTTGTCAAAGCTGGAATGAGTGTTAACCATCTGAGCTGAACGTGACGAATAAACAGTTGCTCGTCAAAGCCAAGGTCAGTTTGTGCTTTGAAATAATCTTCTTCATGAGCTGGATGTGCTTTGGACTAATAAAAGAGATCAAGGTCCAGTTGTTCAGCATGCTGACCATACTCAGACAAGGCATGTCTGACGCTGTTATGCATGATATCAACATTACAAGGCAAGAATTCTACAAGACAAGGGAAACCTAGTCTCCCTCGCAGCCGTTTTTAGTCTCGTCACGCAACGCTTCTCCCCACAAATAGTGATTGGTTGAAGTAGCGGAAAGGAATGTTGTTTGAATGTGAGCAGCCGTTTGTGTGGAGAAGCGTTGCGTGATGAGACTAAAAACGGCTGCGAGGGAGACTAAGGGAAACCCAATCCCTTCATGTTCTCATTGAGGGACTTCCAAAATGTTTTATTCACATTTGGACCATCTGAGCCTGTACTGAAGAACTGTTCTTTATTCAAACCAACCTCTTCCAATGTTGAAACTATGGAATCAAATCATTAGAAAGTAAAAATACATCAAATGACAAAATTGTGAGGTAGCTCAATGGATAGAGTGCTGGACTGTTGTGCGGGAGGTAGAGGGTTCAAGCCCTGGCCACACCAACACTCAAGGTCTTCAAATAACTGAGAAGAATATGCTTCCTTTCTGTAACATAAAGAAATGGTTAGATATTCTAGTCTTCTTAGATAGGGATGAATAAATGGAGGTCCCGTCTCCTGCAGGGTTAGGGGTAGGAGACGTTACTTTCCCACACACAAGTATACTGTGTGTTGGATGTCCTCCCCTGGGGTAGGTTGGGTGGGTGCTTACAGGGCCGTTCTGAAAACCACTTCTGTGAGAACGCACCCTGTCTAAAGATTATCTATCTATCTATCTAATACAAACCAGTAGTTATTTAAGACAAACTCTCTTTCACCTTTTAAAGTGGGGTGACTTTATAATCACTGTCAGCCTGACTGAAAACACATAGTATTCAACAATGTCATCTTCCAGTAAGCGTGCTGTTTTTATGAACTGTTCGTTTCACTCGGATTCCTTTGTTTTCGGAGTTTCAGCTTCTGCATGAATACGTCATCAAAGAAATGGAAGGCAGAAGTGGACAAACAAGGAAAACTAGGTTCTTTCTTCTCTTCTGGCTCCGCTTCATGGTAAGGTGATGTTCAACTGCACAAATCACAAGTTGGGCTTCAGCATTTCTCTTTCAAATCAACCACTACGATGATGCCTAAGTGAATTTAATAGCATAAGATGCAGGAGCCCTAGAAGTTGTCACACATGCACTTGCTGTTGTTGAACTTTAAAAATAAATGCACAAAAAAGTCAGCGATTTGTTAACTACAAACTTACACCGTTAATTGGATCTTCCTCCCCCTTGTTTACTCCTCATGCAAAAAATACGTATCAGTTGTACAGCACTTTGTGGAAGTGAGGTTTGGTTCATCCGCAGGCAGCCCAAGCTCACTACTAGAAGAGCGAACGTGACTCTTACAGTGTTGTGCAACCTTTTCTATTGATAAAGGTTTGTATGGGATGTTATCGGTTTGCCTTCAAAGAGAGGAAAAAATGTCTTGTTTTGTAATAAAATGGACTTACCTTATTACCTTGTTGTTTTCTTTGTTGATTCCTAACATCTCAGGCCACTTTGAAGCGTTTTCGGCGAGTTAGCGCTATGTTGGTGTTCAAATGCTAAAAGAAAGACTTTCTTAGCATGTAAGAGTCGTGTGCAACATGGTAAGAGTCATGTCCGCTTTTCTAGGTGTGAGCTTGGGCTGCCTGTGGTTCGTTTTTTATAAATCAGAACAGACAGTTACGTTTTGTTAGTTTCTCAAGGCAATGCTGTTGGTTCAAGATAAAATGTGTTACGTCCTTGACATGTTTTTGGTGAGGGTGGGTATAACTTTTCCAAATCCCAAAAAGAAACAACATGCATATCTCTTCCATAAACAAAAAACACAAAATGTATGCTTTACTTGCAGCCCTATCTTGTAATGATAAAAGCATAAGAATGAAAAATTACTCTTGGAAACTTCTCAGAGTCTTCCCAATCCCATAGAGAAAAGGGGCAGTAGTAGCATTTTATTTACTCCATGTAAAAGTTGCATTGAAATAAAAATGTATTTGGAAAATTTTTTGTGGTTCACCAAAAGCCTTATACCTCTGCCCCACCTTTTCTCATTGACAGTCACACCAGTAAATGTTTGTCCCCCTGCTACTTCTTTCCTTTCCCCGCCTACTTAGAAAATTAGTGACAGCCCTGACTAATGATAATGCTCAAATTTAGCAAATAAACATTATTACAATAATCTAACATCAAACTGTCACAACTATTTACAAGGAAATGTATGACAACTGTTGGGGAGAATTGACAATCAAATCTTTAAGATTACAATACTCTACAGAATCCTTCATAGACCCTTATTTTCGAGTAAGAGCACTTTCATGTCACTTTGAATATAAATGAAGAATTCGTGCAGTAACCACCCTATTTTCATACAAATTTACAATTCAGTTTTTTGCGAATAAAAATTGGCAGGATTTAATAGAATTAATCGCCGGATTTAATAGATTCAATATAGGTGGACTAAAACAAACGGATGGATTTCATACCGAGTTCATTTTGACTTGCCCCACTCCATTTACATATTCCTTTTTATGACCTAGACCCCGTAATCACAGCTACATTTCGAAGAATAAAGGCTGATAGTTTCGAAAGAAACTGTTTGGGGCTGCGTCGGTGGGAGTAACGAAATAATTTGGATATATCAACAAAGTTGACATGATAAATTGGCCACCGTAATGATTACAAAAGCTGACGTTTCGAGCGTTAGCCCTTCGTCGGAGCGAAGGCATTTCCAAGACTTAACCGTTTCCAATACTTAACCGTAAACCGCAAGGGAAAATGCTCGATCTCCAAAAGTGAAAATAAGTTGAAAAACGTCTATAAAGCCATTAGCAATCTAAATAAATGATTTAGAACAATGATTTCTGCAGTTTCCTCAGGTATAAGATTCAACCCAGGGTGTTACGAAAACGAAGACCCTCGAAAACGAAGAGGTAGGACATAAGACCCGGTCCTCGTTTTCGTACTACGACAACGAAGATCGGGTCTTAGGTCTTACCTCTTCGTTTTAAAGGGTCTTCGTTTTCGTAACATCCTTCAACCCAACCGTACTTTTCCTGTTTCAGTAGGCGCCCGTTTCCAACTGGAGTAACATGACCTAACATGGAAGGTTACATTAATCTACTATCTAACCCAAATCCATAGTAGCAAAAAATTCTCTGTAATTTCAGTAGTAATTCTACTTCACGTTACCTGTTCATCTTTTGGTATTCACCCTTTCAGAGGTTTCAGAGCAGCTTCTACGCACATCTTAGTTAGCTCAATGCAAATGTTTTATTTACCGCTGTCCAAAAGGAATTTGACGACCAGAAATTATAACTAGAATTAATATTTAAATTTCCCCTGCGACTTGTGTGAATGGGGGTATAGCTCAGTGGTAGAGCATTCGACTGCAGATCGAGAGGTCCTTGGTTCGACTCCGAGTGCCCCCTTTCTGTATATGTAGCAATATGTATACAGAAACTATACCCACCATTGTGGGTATAGTTTCCCTTTTTTTTCCATTAATTAATTATTTTTTTTCACGCAGTATTTCTTCTAAATATACCAGGTTTTCTTAACCTTTTCTACTTTCTCAAATGATGAAGTTAGAAGTTATCTGTCCGGCAGCATTAATAGCCTTTTCTGAAAAAAAAAAAAAATATCTCTTCATTTACGCTTGAATATTGCCAAGTCTGACAAAAATTTATAAGATATTTGATGCATTTGTAGAGTGTGTAATTTAAGCTAACCTCGAATTGTCAAGTAGTACGATCCTCTTTTTACAAAGTAGTACAAGTTCATTCCACCGAAAAAAAAAAAAACAAAAGAAAAAAAAAAAGCCTCACCCTCTCCCTCTTGATAATGTTGTGTCTCATCTCTTGTCGACAGACGGTAAATAACCTTCACGCTAACATGGCTGCAGCAAGCACTAGTGAGCACGAAAAGGAGCTGGTGGGATGGTTTTACCCATCGGAAAAGATCAAATCGGAGGCGTATGTGTCCAGCATGGATAAATACAAAGAAATGTATCAAAATTCCATCGAAAATCCAGCTGTTTTCTGGGGCGAGATTGCAAAAGAATTCTACTGGAAAGTCCCGCCAAACAAAGACAAATTTATGGAGTTTAACTTTGACACTCGTCAAGGACAAGTCTTCATCAAATGGATGGAAGGGGCAGTTACAAATATTTCATACAATGTATTGGACAGGAATTTGGAGAAAGGGCTTGGAAACACAGTGGCTTTTTACTGGTAAGTTAGCTTTAGGTTAGTTCTCTATTTGTAAACTTTGTCTGTACGTTTATCACGTGGAAGTAAATTTTAATTTCGCGACTATTTTGACTTGAAAACGGGTCATGAAAAGAGGAAGGAATATTTCATATAGTAAGGCTCGCTGTTATATTATGTTTAGATTACTTGTGTGTGTGTTGTCTAGCGAGTGTATCCCACAATTTTTAATATCTGTTATTCTGTTGTTTGACTTGTCCCAAACCCTATTTGCATCAACTACTGGTCTCAAATAACAGTCATGCTAAGATCATACACCCATTCTATAAATGGCGGACGAGAGGTGTTCGAGGAAAACTTTTCTTTTCCTAAGCCTTTGTTTGCTCTGCATCAAACTCCCCAAGGCTGTGTACAGATGATGGATATATATCCATCTTTGTTAAAGTACAAATGAATAAAGGCTGATAGTTTCTAAAGAAACTGTTTGGGGCTGTGTCGGCGCGGGGGTAAAGAAATCATTTGGATATATCAACAAAGTTGAAATCGTAAATTGGCTACTGTAATGATTACAAAAGCTGACGTTTCCAGCGTTAGCCCTTGGTTGGAGTGAATAGAGGAATTGTGGGTTGTGTGTGCTTTTAAAGGCAGAAAATGGAGCTACGTTATTGTTGGGAACATGGCAATAAGAAAAACATGAATAAATTAGTGGAATGAAAAGCATTCGTTGATCCCTGTGCGATTTAGACTGCCGGTTTGAAAGATGAGCTTTTGTTCAAGTTTTACGGCTTTCTGTGCTACCTAAGCGTAAGGAAAGACCGCACATTGCAATATGTTGCGTAGAATGATTAGGTAAATTAAAGTGTCTAGCGACTGGTTTCGATGTGTCCTTGTCATTCTTTTCCACGTCGCGAAGGTGTACTCGGAATCGGTCACCTAGTCTTCTGACTGTTTCACTGATGTATATCTTTTTGCAATAAGTGCAGGTTATGCAATAGATTACATTGGCGGAGGTGCACCTGAAGTGATCGGTGATCTTAATGGATCGTTTAGGTCCCAATATTTTATCAGTGTTGTGAAAGAAAAGACACTTTTTGCATCGTGCACGAGTGCATTTAAAAGTGCCTAGTTGGTCATCAGTCTGAAAAAAACTTCTGACCAAAAATTTGCATATTTTTTTTTCCTGTTTTTTGTCTCCACTCATTTCATTCAAACAAAAGCCGTGAAACTCTTGAGCAAAAGTTCCTCTTTCAAACCGGCAGTCTAAATCCCACAGGGATCAATGAAGGCTTTTCATTCATGTTTTTCTTGTTGCCATGTTCCCACCAATAACGTAGCTCCATTTTCTGCCTTTAAAAGCACGCACAACCCACAATTCCTTTATTCGCTCTGACGAATGGCTAATGCTTGAAATGTCAGCTTTTGTAATCGTTACGGTGGCCAATTTACCATTTCAACTTCGTTCATATATCCAATTTATTTGATAAAGTACTAGAGATCATATATCTTAGCACAAACTTCTCCAATTTTCCTATGCTAACTTATTGTTGAGTTATTAATGTGAAAAAAAAATAATGCCCTATGTTAGTGTTTTAGTGGCATGTTGCTGGTACCAATCAGATTGTTGCATTAGGGAATGTGTATTTTTATTTGTCAAGTTGTGGGCTTTGCTATCCAGACATCCTGACTTTTGTTTGATAATAACCGGCCTATCCACAAAATCAGAACATTTTTGGTTTGGGATTTTTAAAATACCACTTAGCATTACAGGATTGACTTGGCAAACTTTACTTCTTTTCTTGTTTAGCTAAACAATGCCTAATTTAATGTTGTTTTTACCAGCTTTGGTACCAGTAACATTTCAGTTTACATCTGCTTTGTCTCTTAAAAACTATTGCAATTACTCATAGTGGTGATTACAATAATGGAATTGTATGTATTTATATTCAGTTGTCTTCTGATATAGTCACTTCCAATGCGGAATTTAATATTTTGACTGTGTATTTCTATTCTTCCCTAGGCAGGATGGCCAACTGGATATGCGACACCTTATGAACCATTATGTTTAGCTCTGACTGCCATTTTTGCGCATGCTTAGGACATCAGATATAGCCTCCACTGAAACAAAGTATAGTTTCTTGTCTATAATCTCTGCAGTTATAAATGCCAGACAATTAACAGTATTAATGGCACAGAAATCCCAGAAGGATAGACAGTAAATTTAATGAAAAGACAGCAACAACAACAAGATAGCTATGCATTAACAGATGGCTGAGAGAACTTTACTTTAAAATGCACCAATTCCTGCCAACCTCATCAGCACATAATGGTTCACAAGGTGAGGTATATCCAGTCAACCTAAATGCCCGCAGAAGACAAGTAGCATGAGGTTTGGATTGTGGCGAATATCCAGATCATAAGTGACTGCCTCATGAGACAAACCATCGTAATTAACTTCAAGATGTTCCCTGTGATGGGAGATTTTAAGGAGTGTTTACACTTTCTTCGTGCAATTTAGGGAAGGGAATTTTCCTGGGGACAACAAGCAGATTACATACAGTGACCTCCTCAAAGAAGTGTGCAAGTTTGCCAATGTTTTGAAAGACAAAGGTGAGGTCTTTCAAATATTATAATTATTATATTATTATAAATTCCAAAATAAAATTCTGTTTCTGTGGATGACTTTTAAAACAACAGGTTCAGTATTTGCTTGATCATTGTGTTGTGTTTTTGGAGGAGAAACTACAGTGCCCCAGTCTCTACTCACGAGTAATTGGTACCAGCAAACTGTTAGGGAGAACTTTACTGATAAGAAGAACTTTAGTTACTGATCGGCAATATACAGCCACTGAGTAGCATCCTGTCACAAAGAGTAGCAGTGATCTTTGTGGTTTTATGCTGTTAAAACTAAGATAAGCTGCAGGCATAATGGGCCCATAGGCTAGTGGGCCTGACAACCCTTTTTAGCATCAATCTGTGTTCGCAATGTGTTACTGATTCTACAAAGGTGATGTGATGTACAGCTAATGTATATGTACAGCAGTTTCCAATGAAAGTGAAGCAGACAAATTCATTTGAAAGAGGAGATTTTATATATATTTGACTTTCTCTTTTTATTATTTTCCTATTCATGGGTAATGGAACTAAACAGGATTTTCTCTCTTGTCTTCTCCCACACATCAGGAATTAAGAAAGGTGACAGAGTGGCTATATACATGCCAATGATTATTGAGCTGGTAGTTGCAATGTTAGCTTGTGCAAGAATTGGAGCCGTCCATTCAATTGTGGTGAGATAAAATTTTAAAATTCCTTCACTTCAACTCTTACCTTTATTTCTTTTCTTTCTTTGCATTTCTCATTTTAAAAGTTTACCTTACTACCCTAATTATCCTCTTTGTGATGATGATCAGCTAAGCAGTAATTTGTTGATGTATTTTTGATATTACTCTTCAAGTGGAGGACCCACCAACCACCAACTGATTGATTAGATGAGAACAGTAAATTGACTGAAGGGAGTTGAGACTTCCTTGCAAAGAGACAAGGCTGTTACTTGTTAAAAGGAAGCTTAAAAGAAACTGGGTTGTTGGTTGTGCAGTAGCACTTTGCTGACTCTCATCCTGAGCGATGATAATTTTATAGGTTCTCCTTACAATATTGTAATATACTGTCTAGCAGACAGCTAAGGAGAAGTAACAAAGTCATTTTCTTGATATCACTTCCAATTCTAATTAACAGGCAGAAAAACTAATGGGTTGAGAATGTCGAGAGAATGACCCCAACATCTTGGAAGAGTCAAAACAAAAATTTCACAATTCAACTTCTGTTTCAAAATGTTTAAAGTTCATTAGCAAGCCTCACTTTGATGCACTTTACAAAGTTTTCCTGGCTCATGCAAAAACTAATCAAATGTGTGCTATCATGATGGCAGTTTAAGTGAGTTTTATTTGGGATATAGTAGTTGTGTGGTTGTGAGTTGATCTTGAACGTTTGTGCATTGCTTCAGGTGTTTCTTACATGCACTATATGCATTTTCTCATCCACAGTTTGGAGGTTTCTCAGCAGAATCTCTGGCTGAGCGGATACTTGACTCATCCTGTAAATTACTTGTCACTGCAGGTGAGTTCATCTCTATTTGTTTTGCAGTAAATGGCTTGAACCCAGGGGTAACATGTGAAGGTGTAGTCTGATCGTCCGGGTGAGTGTAGTCCTGAGAAGGACTGTTGTTGGTGGTAGTGACTGACGTTTCCACAACCTGTACGGAAGTCATCATCAGAGTCAAGTGAATGATTGTTGTCAGTAGAATGTTCTTATTCCAGTTCGTGTAAAATGATCGGTTGGTTTTGCCGTGATGTTATTGGCTGTAAGACTCAAGTGATGTAAGTTGGTAGTGATTGGTCTGATTTGATCTGTCAGTAAAGTTAGGTCGCTATTTTTCAGTCGTTTGTGATGTTTATGTCGTGAATGAGTCGTTTGCATGGAGTGGGTAGTTGTTGACATCTGTTTAGGGGAGTCTGTTCTAAGTTAGTAAACCAGCTTTCCAGAGTCAGTCGTTGAAAATAGTCAGTGCTGTAGGTTAGGCATTGCGCAGAGTCCCAGTAAATCTTGTGGTTGGTAAGTCGATGGTGTTCAGCAATGTGATTGCTGACATCACCTTTCCTCATCGGCCGTCTGTGTTCAGTCAGTCATGTTGTGAGGTTTCTGTCAGTCTCACCGATGTAGGAGGCTTGGCAGTCCCAACAATTGATCTTAGAAATCGTTCCCTGTCTGCTCCTCGGTTCGTCTTTGTATTTAACGTTGGTTAGTAACTGATGTAGTGTGGTGATAGGTTTGTGGGCAATGCGGATATTGAAGGGTAGTAAGATGTGGGAGATGTTTATAGACGTGCCTTTTATGTACGGTATGGTTGCTGTAGTCGTAGGGGTTGTGGTGTTGTTTGTTTCGGTAGTGGTAGTAGGTCGGTGAGTGTTTCGCCGGATGAAGTCGTTGTTGTAGTTCTTCGAAAAAACATGGTGAAGGTATTTGTTGTCATCGGCTAAGCTGTCTGTCGAGTCGCATACTAGTTGTGCGCGTCGTGTTAGAGTTCTGATAGTTGTGGCTTTGTGTGTTGTAGGGTTGTAGGATGACTCATCTAGTAATCTGTCAGTGTGTGTCAGCTTCCTGTAAACTGTCATCTGTAATGAGTTGTCATTGTGGCTTACCAGGCAGTCTAGAAAAGGAAGTTTGCCATTTACTTTGATTTCTCTGGTAAACTGTATGTCACTGTTTTGTTCGTTAAGGTGGTGGTGGAATGCGTCGATTTCATCGTGGTGAACGGCGGTGAATGTGTCGTCAACGTAACGTAACCAATAACATCACTGACAACAATCATTCACTTGACTCTGATGATGACTTCCGCACGGGTTGTCAAAACGTCAGTCACTACCACCAACAACAGTCCTTCTCAGGACTGCACTCACCTGCACGATCAGACTATACCTTCTATTTGTTTTATTTAACAGTTCTCAAGGAATAGTTGCTGCAGGTGTGACTGAAAATTGCTTTCATTGTTAACAATTTTTTTTTAAATGCTGTCACCTAGTTTTCAACTGGAAAGTTGAAGTAAAAGTGTGACACACGCTATTGAGTACTGTCTATTTGTACATAACTTTCAACTAAATTTCTTCTACATTGATATCAATGTCAACTTAACCATGTGGTTTTCAACTATAGAACATTGGAGATAACAATGTTGATTTCAATATGCTATCTGCAAAATTTCAGATGGGTCATATAGAGGTACAAAGCTCATCAACCTCAAGGAAATTTCTGATGAAGCCATTGCAAAGTGCAAAGATAAGTGAGTACCATCTTTATTTACATTAACCATTGTGCAATGCTTTTTACTGAGATTAGAATATTACTTATCAGTATTCAGAATGTTAATTAAAAGCCCAACAATTCAACCCATTCATTTCTTCTAGTTCTGTGGTATGGCATATCCGAGGATTTTTTGAAAAGGTTGTAACATTTACTTTTTTATAGGGACCATGTGGAATTTCTTGAAGAAATCATTCTGAAATGATATTAATTAGTTACTAAATAGGGATAAAATTATTTTTGTTCATCATTCTTCCAGGGGATTTACTGTGGAAACTTGCATTGTTGTTGAACATGTGACAGGTACCACTGCTGCAACTCCTCATTCATCACCAGTTGCCAAGAAACCTTGTCCACCATCACAGGTGATTCATTATTCAATTCATTCCTGTTCTACTAGTTTTCCTGCATTGCAAAAAATGCATTTTGACTTTGTTTCTGATCAATACTTGACTAGCTGCAATAGCAGAAGAGACCTTAACCTTTTTTTATTCAGCAGGTCAATTTTAATGATGCTGTAGACTATTGGTGGCATGAACTTATGTCAAATGCAAGTGACAAATGTGAGCCATGTTGGGTGGATGCTGAGGATCCATTATTCATGCTTTACACAAGGTAGTTAAGATTATCTATGTCAAATTTTTCAACTAAGACCTTTGCTGATCAGAGAGCTTGTTCAGGGTTTTGAATTACTTAATTTGTTAAATAATTGAAATTGGCTAGGAAATAGAAATGAAATGACATGTAAACACTATGTTGCAATAATGATGGAATCTATCAGGTGTAGTCTAAAACTTATCATATCATGTTAACCAAAGTGTATCTTACCCTTTCTTGATCATCAGTGGATCAACTGGTAAACCTAAAGGTGTCCTTCACACTGTGGGTGGTTATATGCTCTACACTGCTGTTACCTTTAAGTAAGTAAACCAAACCTTTTGGCATGTATTTATCCCTTTGCTTGCTTTTTTGGCTCTATTTGTTTGATTTTCAATGGAGGGATTGTTGAAGATAATGCAGTCAGACAGCTATCCCAATAGGAATATGACTGTCAGTTGCAAGTTCTATAAGTAGAAAGGCTCCCTTAAGTTGATTTGGTTGTGTTTTTGTCATGTCTTAACTTAGCTACATAGGATACTTTCCACTGAATCTCTGCACATGCTATGCGTTTGGTACTGCACAATCATTTTCATGGGGGCAAAATTTCTGTTGCTTAGCTAGTTGATTGTTTGATGCTGTGATTGGACCAGACTGAGCAGGGGATCCGCATGAAAGACCTGAATGTTCTTGCCTATACTTAGGACAAATGTTAAGCATACTACTTCACTGCAAACTATCTTGCAGGGGGATGTAACATTCAAGGATGGTACCTGACTTTACCACTGCATGAAAATTTAGAGGACAAATTGTCCTTTGAAAAACAGTAGCAAAATGAGACAAAGATTTTACCCACTGATTCCTAAGTGTTTCCTACATAACTTTTTCTGAAATCAGCTCTTCCCAGGAACAAGCCCCAATTAAAGTAGACTATAACTTACTACAAAAAGTTTTACTCAGAAATCAAGAAAAAAAATTAATACAAAATGGCTGTGAATTTTTGTTTCTCTTTACCTGAGATTATGAATTAGAAGCAAGGCAAAAAGTGACCAGGAAATATTTCAAGACAAAATCTTTGTTCGAAGGATTTCTTGATAGATGGTTAGAAGAGAGAAACAAATGAACTTCTTTCGTGTAGGAAACCTGCATAATAAATCATTAGAATTTTCCATGCTTAGCATATAGACCATTGTTTCTCCTCACAGCCAAGAAATTGTGTAGTGTTGAAAGTTGTATGTTTTAAGCAAAATCCTCAATTAAACTACACTTAACAGACATATTGTAGTTAAAAATAAAATTTACCGGGCAGTAGAACTGTCAGTTGTTACTTGGCCTCACGTAATGAAGTTTGGTTTTCACTTTCTTTTCATTTAAATTATTTTTACATATACTATTAAATTGTCTAGAAAACATTTACAAAAAATCAAAATTCAATTTTCTTCACGCTTTTAAAAAAAAAAGTAATTTCAGCATTTTTTCAGACTTTAACTCAATTATCATGAAATTTTGCCTGGCCTCTCCAAATTTTCTTTTTGAGTTTTGATAGCCCTTGAAAAGATCTACTTGCATAGTCATTGGCCAGGCAAAATTAAATCTCTATTAGCAGGCACTGTCCTTAAAAAGTGCAGAAATATGAAGTTTGACACATACCGCTTTTAGAGCCAGTGTTTCATCCTGTAATGTTTTGTGATATGCTGCTTGTAGGTATGTGTTTGACTATCATCCAGGAGAGATTTACTGGTGCACTGCAGACATTGGCTGGATCACTGGTCATAGTTACATCACTTATGGACCCTTAGCAAATGGTGCAACAAGTGTACTGGTAAGACATTTTGTTATTGTTCCAACTCGTTATCCATGAGGAGGTGAGATATGATATCATTGCAAACACATAATGTATGGTTCCAAGGGAAACAGTTTTGTTTTCCTGAGGGTCCTGACGTTTCCCCAGATGAAGTTGAGGGACACAACTGCACCTGAGGGATAACAAAACTAACTAGTTTCCCAAGGGATAATACATTAAGTGCTTTGTTATATATTTAGATTTTCCCTTAAACAATCATATGGCAAAAACATGCTGATTTATTCAGCATGCAGGCAGCAACTGTATAATCAGGGGCATGTGACCAAGGATCAACAAATCACAATACTTGTTTTGTTGAAGGAAAGACTAGGTATGTAACAATGTTTATTACACAACTCGGGCAGTCAGTGGGCCAATAACTAAAATCAACCAATCAAAATGCTCTATTGCCGGTCCAATATTCTCTAAGTATTGGACCGGGCACTGTCCCGAATGGTCCCAAATGATACCACACTTGTGTCCCTTTGAACTTCAGTTGTATAATAAATCTCTTATTTACTAAGCTTGCTCGGGACCATACTGGAAGAACATCGGCCCTCGGTCTTTTTTGTATGGACCGAGCGCAGCGAGGTCCGTACTGTCAAGACCTCGGGCCGATATTCTCCCAGTACGGTCCTTGCGCTTGGTTAATAAGGTATATGAATTATCCCTTCACCTGATGTTGGAACATTTCTTCCTGTTTACTGCTATACACAAACAAGTAAATTATTAACCAACTAACTTCAAGTGATATAGCTCCAAGCGTGGTTCAGGCTGCCCTCATCTGGAACCTAAGAGTCACCTCCAAATGGTTTCATGACTGTGGTCTGACCCTAAACTTGGACAAATGTAAACTCCTAGTTTTGCCCAAGTGAAAAAGCAATCTAGTAGAACTGGATATTGATGGTTTCCAAGTCAAAGCGACCGATAATGTGGCACTCTTAGGGGTTGTAATTGACAATAAGTTAAATTTTAAGAGTCATATATCTAGGTTAATTAAGAAAGTAGGTAAACAAATTGATGTACTTAATCGATTCAAACACATTCTTTCGTTTTCGTCAAAGATACGTATATATAGGGCATTTATCATGCCTCACTTTACTTATTGTAGTTCTGTTTGGAATAGCTGTCTCAAAGAAGATAGTGACCGGTTAGAGAGATTACATGAGAGGGCTCTTAGATACATGTTTAATGACTTTTCCAATGGATGTGATAGTCTATGTTATAAGATTGGTTACTCATTAAGTTGACGACGGAAACAAGATATGCTTTTAATTATTTTTAAAGCCCTCTATAACAATATGCCTCAGTATATTCAATCTTTATTTCAAGTAAGAGAAAATAAGAAAAATCTTAGGGGCAAAAACAAACTTGTTTTACCTGTAGCTAAGACCACAACTTTCGGCCTCAAATCAACTTCTTACATTGCTGCTAAGGCTTGGAATGCATTACCTGATAAGCTAAGATTAATGGATGAATTTGGCACTTTCAGGAATGAGATAAGAAATCTAAGTAATTTGTAATTTTACAACACCATCATTTATATCATCATTTATATTTAGGCTTATATTATTTTTAAACTCTGTAAATTATATTCATACATTTTTCTCGGTATATTAGCATCTCTATTGCTAGAGGCCTAACAAGCCTCATTTTCATCCGAGTTTAAATAAAGTCATCATCATCATCATCATCATCATCATTTGTTTAGCAGTCCAAACTGAATGAATTATAATTATTGTTTTATACTTTTTGTTTTGAAATTTTATGCAGAGCCATTCCAAATTTTTCCTAGTTACTTTCATGCACCTTTCATGGAGTTGGCAAAACCATTTCTTATTTCATGAGTGTGGCTGTATTTTAACTGTGTGAACGTTTTGTACTATACAGACATTCTTTTCAAATTTAAATCATCATTTCTTGTTTATAGTTTGAGGGTACTCCTTTCTATCCTGATTCTGGCCGATTCTGGGACGTTGTTGATCAATATAAGGTCTCCAAATTCTACACAGCTCCAACAGCCATCAGGTCTCTCATGAAGTTTGGAAATGATGTTGTGCAAAAGTAAGTGGCAAAGAAATTCTCTGTTTTGGTTGTGTTGTATATGAGTTGTATTTCTGGATCATTATCAGAATTAAACAAGTGGCAAAAACAGTTATCAGCAAAAGAAGGTTTGTTATCTCTATATGATTACTTTTCTGGCACAAAAAAGCTTAATTTGACTACATTATTTTATGCTGACAAAGTAAAAACACCCCTGGGTGTGCCCAGTTACCATTAAGCCTTCCCAACTGCAAAAAATATAGTGAGTATGATCACTTTGTTTTTTAGAAACAGCAGAAATCCTGGCACTGTGTCTGTATTGTTAATGAAAATTTTTTTTTCTTTTGTGAATATGTTACATGCACTATTCTCAATTTGGCATGACAGTTTTTATTTATGATTATTACACGAGGCTAGGAATAAGCAGTGAAAAAGCCAAGCAATTTTATTCTTGATCTCTAAAATGTATTTCTTGTTGTATTCAGGTATAGTCGTGAGTCTCTGAAAGTACTTGGCACTGTAGGAGAGCCCATAAATCCTGAAGCGTGGCTGTGGTATTACCATGTTGTGGGAAATGAGAAATGTGTAATTGTTGATACTTACTGGCAGACAGAGACTGTGAGTACAAGTTATGTATTTAAGTGATTTATTTATCTATATTTGCCACAACTAAGTGCAAAGAATGTAAACTTCCTTTTCCCTTCCCTGATATATGTACATCTGATTTACTAAACTCTTGTGGAAGTGTTCAAGACTCAAAGCAAATGTTAACCCCTTACACCCTAACAACAGTACATTTCCAAAGGCTCAGACAAGGAGAATTTTTTTAACAATCAACAGCTTCTTCAAGTCGTGGTCGTTCCTCTACTCTTGTCACCTTAACCCTTTACACCCCAAAATTGGTAACATCAGTATGCATATTCTCCATACTGTCCTCTATACATTTCCCATGATGCTGACAAGGAGAATTTGTTTCACAGTCAATAGCTTCTTTACTTGGTGATCATTTCCTTTACTTTCTTGACCTTAATTTGTGATTCAGGGGTAATATTGTAAGGAAGAATTAGATGCAATTAAGACACATTTATGGGTGAAATGGTTAACAAGCAGCAAATACACTAACCTTAGATAGAACTGATGCAGAATCTTCCCCCAAAAAAAACCATGTGAGGGATGGTGTAAATTATGGAAAGTAAGGCAGCCCAAAGTAGAAGGCTAATTAACTAAAGGTACATGATTGCAAAAACAACTAATAACTGAAAACAAAAGAAAGTTGACAAAGACAATTTTTCAGAATACAACTTTTTTCCTTCAGGGTGGGCATGTCATCACTTCCCTGCCTGGAGCAACACCCATGAGACCTGGAGCTGCAGTAAGACTCTTGCCTGTGTTCTACCTCTTGCTTAGTCCTCTCAATCCAGAAATTCTAAGTTTTCTCAAGAAAATAGGAACAAACATATTTTGAATTAGTTCAGTTACATGGAAACCTTACCTTGTTTGAACCTCATGAACTGGTCATATATCAAATTTGCACCCTGTTGCTGACAAGTTTTCCCATTCAAATCTTGTTTTAAAATTAATAAGATGTCAATAACTTCCTGTAAGCTAACTTGAAGTTTTCAATAAGTGAAGGGTGATAAATTAAAAAAAAAAGGAAAACTGTCCAGAGTTCATCAGTTCCTATTTTTGTAAATGCCTGCTTAGAACAGTTACCCTTATATTAGAACTTTGCTCAGCACTGCATATTACTTTGTTGATATTTTAAATTTGTCACTTTTTTTTTCAGTCTTTTCCATTCTTTGGAGTTGTACCAGCCATCGTTGATGAACATGGAAAAGAACTTGAAGGAGCTTGTGAAGGTTTTTTGGTAATACCTGCAAGCTATTTGTTGAAATTTCTAAATGTGCAAAAGCAAATTGACATCATACTTTGTAGTTATAATGCTTTTTTTTTTTTACATTTTCGCATTTTGAAGGTGATGAAACAACCTTGGCCAGGCATGGCAAGAACTATTTATGGAGATCATGAACGATTTGAACATGTTTACTTTTCAAAGTTCAATGGCTACTACACCACAGGAGATGGTAGTTTCCTTCTTATAGAATTATGTACTCTGTACCTTTCATCAAATTCTTTACTGTGACCTCATTGAGCGGGTTGAGGAATCAGCATAGAGAATTTAGTTACATACATACATACTTTATTTAATGTGGCTAACACTTAGCTATATAAAGCTACTTTACAGGTCAGTCATGAAAATAAAAGAAAAATAAATAAACTTAGAAGCTATGTAAAAGTGTTTAAAACTATTTTAAATTAGTATTATGGAAATGCCTAAATTTATAGAACTATTAACTTATAAAAACAAGAATATATTGTGATAAGAGATTGCTTTGCCTTTAAAGTGTTTAAAATGATATAGTATATACAAACTACAATTATAAAACTCTAATGCTTATATACTAAGAAAGCTAAGTTAAATACAAAAAATAGGGAGCTATAAACCTGCAAGGTCAAGTTCCTTGAGTTCACATTTAAAAGTGCGATAGGTATCCATATTTCTGAAATTATTAGGAATAGTGTTCCATAGGTGGGCAGCTTGATATTTCCACGACTTAATCCCATACTTTGTCCAATTAACTTTAGGTAATTTTAAAATAGCATCACTATGTAAATTATAATTAGAATTGCATGCAGTCAATAACTCGGACATACTTGCAGGTACGTTTCCATTCCTAATTGCTTGAAACACGGTACTTAACATTTTTGCAAGTCTTTGGTTAGCTAATGTGTTATTTCCATTCTTAGCAACTAATGTCTCATAAGAACTTTTATCCTGATAAACAAAGCAGAGTGCCTGCCCGTTTAGTTTTTCAAGTTTTTTCATTAAGTGAGTACCACAAAAATGCCAAGACTCGGCACAATAATTAAAATGAGGAGCTATGAATGCTCTATAAAGATTCTCCCGCAACTTTAAAGGAAACAGTTTCTTCATCCTTTTCCTAGTTGACTTCTATGATCTGATAAATAATCCTCCTTTCTAATGGCTATACATTTCTTTGCTAGCCAATTAAGAGAGCTTGGTATGCATAACCCTCCCTAGTGCTTTCTCCATTTTTATCAATTTTGTCTTGGATAACATTCTGAGATTGTACGGAGATATGTTACATGTTCATCACTTCTGAGACTTACAAGGATTTATGGCACTAATTTGTTGGTGGTAGGTTGCAAACGTGATGATAATGGTTACTACTGGATCACTGGACGAACAGATGACTGTATGAATGTTTCTGGTCACTTGCTAAGCACAGCACAAATTGAGAGTGCTTTAGTGGAACACAGTGGAGTAACTGAAGCTGCTGTGGTATGTTAGCCATCATATAGGTCTATATTCTAAATATTTATTACATCTAAGTTGACATACATGTATAAGATTGCTTCCCTACCCCTGCCTCCTGCTCCCTACTCCTAAGACAGCAGTGTCTTTTTTTTCATGTAAACTTGGTGTTAATTCAGTCTTTATTTTTATATTATAAGGGGAAAAGGGATTCAAGGACTTTGACTTTGAATGTTATTATACTCTGCTGCAACCAGTAATAATAGCAATGATAAAGACTTTCCATGGAAATTGTAAGGGGTAGATATGTTGAATTCTGATACAAAGCTATTATTACCTTTTGGTATTTTGGTTTCATAGGGAACAAACTTGTAAGATTAGTCATGAGCACAATTTCTAATTTAGTGATGAAAGCTATTTTTTGACTGTCTGCCTTTGTCACAGCTTTGCTTTTCACTGCATGACACTTTATTGAATTGTAAAGTGATCAAACAAATTAAATGGAGAAAACACTTAATAACTACTTGCGGTTTATTTAACAATGTACCTAATTGTTCAATAGCTGGTCCACAAGTATTGAAATGAGGCTAAAAACGTAGTGCATGAACTTAGGACTCTACAAAAATTGATTGGGAAAACCTTTTCATCAGCCTCCACTTCATAGTTCTTGTTTTTTCTGCACTCAGGTATCTTGTCCTCACAGAGAAAAAGGAGAAGGCATCTACTGTTTTACCACATTGATGGAGGTAAAATCAGCTCCAAAATGAAATGCCTAGTTAGCAATTTGGAGGAGCACAAAAAAAAGGCTGTGGTTGTAGTCATTTACGAAAATAATTAACATGAACTAAGGACATGAATGTCTCAATAATTGTTTCACTTGAATTTCAAATGAAATCCTCTGCCCTGCATTCTATTTCTAGTAATGATCGAAAGCACATGTATTTTTGAACTTACTGAAAAAAGAACGTGATGTCTTGAACTAATAAACATTTTGCTTTCAAGGGTGTGGAATTTGATGACAAGCTCATAAAAGAACTTAAGCAAAAAGGTAGGAAGTTTATTTTTCTCCTTGATATCTTGTTCTTCTTCTCCCTATTTCCTCCTTATCCATCACACAATGTATTAATAGCAGCCATTTTCTTCAGGAAAAAATAACTAGGTCATTAGTTTACTAATTAGTTAATTAGTTAACCACAAAAAGTCCTCTTGAGATGGACAATTAAAAGTTTTGTACTTGTCAAGAGTAAACACAGCTAAGGGTTTTTGTCAAAATTACTGACAGTCACAACTTACTTTGAGTTCATAGCCTACCGGTTAGCTCAATGGATAGAGCGCTGCTCTGTTGTGCGGGAGGTCGAGGGTTCGAGCCCCGGCCGGACCAACACTCAGGGTCTTAAAATAATTGAGAAGAATTTGCTACCTTTCTATAACATCAAGAAATGCTTAGATATTCTAGTCTTCTTGGATAGGGACGAATAAATGGAAGTCCAGTCTCCTGCAGGGTTGGGGTAGGAGACGTTAATTTCCCACACACGAGATTACTGTGTGATGGCTGTCCTCCCCTGGGGTGGGATGGGTGGGATATTGGGTGCACTTAATTTGGAGCCTCGCTCTGTTGTGCGACCCTCACCACACTCTGGTGAAAGTGATTAAATATGACTTTCGAGGAAGGAGCAGATTCCACCAATGATTTTAAAGCTGAATGGGGTCGACCCTCTCACAGCTTCTTACAGAAGACTGCACCTCTGCCAAGTAGAAAGTAACATTTCTATCTTTTGTTTTTGCATACCTAAGTGCGCTCTAAAATTGGGCCCTTTGCAACTCCTGATGTCATTCAAAATGCACCTGGTCTGCCCAAGACACGATCAGGCAAGATCATGCGCCGAGTTCTTCGTCAGGTTGCAAAGAATGAGAGGAAGATTGGTGATGTGACCACTATGGCTGACTCTTCTGTTGTTGACAACTTGTTTGAAAACAGGCCCCAAGTTGATTTCCTTGTCGAGTAGCATTACATTGCCTGTAAAACTTAGTGCTTTCAATATAGACAGTGGATATTCTTTAGTTTAGAACACATTCAGCTTATGTAAATTTAATACCCCTTCCTTTTTACAAGTGACAGTTCTGTAGAATCTTGCTTACTCTAACTACCAAGAGGAATGAAGTTCAGGCTAGCCAATGGTAGCTATCTGCAATTAGTTACTTGAAACCTTCAATGCCAAGGAGTGCTGTTTGGCACAGAGTTTTTTAACATTTTGAATATTATAATGCATTTCCATGTGTTCCATGTTGAGATCTGCGAATTGAAGTCACAAAATTGTGATTCCATTCAGTTGAGGATGTGTTGACCTCCTCTTATGAAATACACATGGGATGATAAACCATAATTACAACAAGCTGTGAACCAGAGCACTAAATGAAGGTGTAGTCTAAAGGCATAACACAGGGCAGTTGGCATATTTCTCAACTTTTTCATATTTTTTGTTTAAATCAGTTCTCCTGAAAAGAAAATGCAGTTGAAAGCTACTAAGATCATTTTTGAAATATGGTTATTAGTAGCCTTTGAATGATATACTGTAACTGTACACTTTATGCTGGATAAGCTGGAGGTTAGAAGTAACTGAGTTTAAATAAGTGATATTGCTATTTTATTTTCTGTTAAGGTATTTGGAAGTGGGTTTTACACCTGTTGGGGTGACTGTTATCTTGGTAGAGGGACATGATGTTTTTATCAGCCTTAAGCTACAAAGGATATATTTTGTTCATTATCATTCAACTACAAGTAATTATAAACATGTATTAATGCCAAACTTTGTTTTGACAATAAAATGGGATAGTTATATTAGAGTATACTAAAATACATCTCCTTTCATAAAAGCAACATCTTACACTATCAAATGTGTGGTGCTTAAAATCTTTGTAAAATGAACAAAAGTGATCAAAAATTTTTTTTCAAGTTAATTTGTCAGACTCCTGATCAGTTTGAGAGAGATGATATGGAAAGTTGATGTATAAATATCCTTCTGGCTTCCTGTTTGTCTCCTTAAACTAAGAAATAGAGACTCTGACATATCTTAAACCATATCAACACAAGTTACAATGACAGATCTTACAACAAAAGGTGAAGTTTATTGCATGGTTATTTCATCAAAACAATCCAGTGTAGACACAAAGGTCAATATTATCAATAAGGATGTATGCATTATATTGAGTGTGTAGGGGAAGAACCCCACTAACTGGAACTTTCAAGTGCACAATGATGGGAGTTCAACTGCAAGCAATTAATTGAGAATGCTTTTCAAGGCAAGTTGGAGTTAACTGATTTCAAATTAGTGAAACTCAAATATGTGCCTCAATAGAAAAACGACAGAAGGGCCAGAAGTGCCATATTCTTAAGAGACTTATACTTACTGGAATAGTACTAGTAGTTCAAATGACTGATAATTATTTAAAACATGAAGTGAGGGAAAGATCATGGACATCTGTCTTTGACAAAACCATAAGGATTTGAACCCTAGGCAGTCCCACTTTTGTAGTTGGAGGCTCCACTGATAATAACTTGCAGGCAGCTTTATATAAGGTAGCCTGCATTATGAAGCATTCACATGTTACTGGTAAAAAAATTTCCTTAAAATGCACTAAAGTTGAAGTGAGTGATAACATAAACACAGAATTTCATAAATCTGGTCTGGAAGGGATGATTACTCTTATTGGGTAAGTCTGTTCGAGCAAATGTTCTGGTGGATTCCACTGTTGAGTAATAATGATGAACATAAATTTCTCTATTTTTGCTCCCAAGAAACTTGTCTTACTGTACTCCTCTCCATCTTTTGGTTGAACAAGTTCTAGAAATCTGAAAAATGAATTGTAAACATTTTGTTATAAAAATAGGTAAGGATAGTTAAAGAGGTTTGTAAGTTTAAGGAGATGTCAGTGCTTTCTGAAAGTTTTATGGTTGTGAGATGCTGCTGAGGGGCTTAGGTATCAAGTGTTACGTCATCTTGATTGAATGACAGGAGGCACTTAAAAACTCATAAAGTTAACTGCTAGCCTTTTTAAAATTTCCTAGTAGTACATCTTTAATTTCCTAAACATTTACTGATTCTAATAACTAAAGTTTTTGATAAGCAATTAAGGATAAAAACCAGCGATATTAAAGAATGACATTTTGACGGCTCCATGCCATCATTCTCAAATTCAAATAAATACATTTCATGAGTTCATTATTTAAAACAAGTATGTGTGAAGGTCTCAATGCATATGATTAAGAAATAAAAACGATAAATAAAAGATAAAATTGTTGAATAAAATACAAGCGTGGTGCGCTGTTCAAGCAGAACTGATGTTTTCAGCAGAAGCCCTTCCTCAGCTTTTCAACACTTTATGGTGGCCAAGTTACAATGTCACTTAGTTGATAAAACCAAGTTACCTTCAGTTGTTACCCCACTGATGCAACACCACAGTTTCTTTGGAAACTTACCTCCATTGTTTACATAAATGCCTAGTTTAGTAGCAACACCTGGTAAATATTTACAGTAATTTCTTCCTGACATTTCAAATTGTGCCCCAAATGACACATTCATACTAACTTGTTATCTTTAAGAAGCTTTTTAGACATGAGTGAGGCCATAAGTCCTTTCTGGACTCCATCAAATACCATAGCAACAGTGTCAAACATGTCCACATCCATCATATCCACCACAGCTGGCTTCCCGTATCTATCAAGTAAATATGAAAGTAACAACTGAACATTAAATCTCTTAATCCTACATTGTACTAAATCTCAAAAGTAGAACACTCATTCTACTACACTGTTTATCCTTAGAGTAATCCTTCTATCAATGAATGCATTGTGCTCTGACTACAATAAGGGACACTATGTCTTTCTTTGTCTTCATCACCTCAAAGCTCCTAAAAGTGCCAGACGAATCACATCAGGCTCCATCTGCTTGGGATTTAGTGCATTTAAGAAATTGGTGTCACGATAGCGCAAGAAAGTGGAGGTCTGAGGGGATGAATCTATCAGTAGGGGCCACCTGTAAACAGAAATTAGAGGATTATTATGGCCATGTATACAGGGAAACTTAGCCATTGTAGTTTATTTAAGAAGTAGACACATTGTCTAATGTGTTTCCAAATTTTCTCACTTTCATATTTTTTCACACCAGTTTGAAATCATGAAATAAATGTTAAAAAAGACAAAACAAAACTGGTTTGAACAATTTAAAACCAAACACAAAGAGAACAACAGCAAAAATAATTAGCATTTGTTGTCTCTACCTTCCATCTGCAGCGATCTTGCCACCGATATCTCTGAACAATACATCATCGAGGTCTTTAATCATTACCTTTGTTCCCTTTAGATCTGTGTCAGCTTAAAGAAAAAGGTAATACTAAATTAGATGCTCTCATGCACTATACATTATGGTGAATTAATGTGACCTACGATTCATATCTGAAATTACCCTTCTTGATTTGAATGTACTTCTAGTGATTCGTTATACAATGGCTTTATCTCAGAAAAACATACACACAAAAGAACATTGAGTAGCCATATGTAGGTACATGCCCAATTTCCCAAATGCTGACACCTGCAGATACATAATCAAATGATTCACTTCTCTCATTGTTCATGACAACCCATAGTTTGTTAAGATAATCCTTCTCTACCAGGAAAGTGTGGATACCTCCCATCATTCACCACATGTTAATGGTGGTCTTCATGTAGATGTGTACTCATAGAGCTGTAGGGGATCTCATTGTCAACTCTTCTTTAAATGTCAATGTTTTTGTACTGAGTATGTACTTTGTACCACTTCAGCATTTAGTCACTTTTTCTAATGCTTCATTAAAAAAAAATAAATCCATTCCACACTCAGACTGTCCACAGAACAGAAAGTATCCATCCACAGTAGACCCAATCATCCACCCTGCATACAGCAGAACACGGTTATCTACACAGTCTGGATAGTCTGTCATGAGGTACAGACCTCCCATGTTCCATTTTTTTTTTGGGACACATGTTTAATATATGTATCTTGTTGCCTTCTAGAGCCTTTCATTAGTGACAATATTTTTTGATAAAGTCTGTGAGAAAAACTTTTTTCTCCTCACTTCTTTGACTTTGCACTAAAAATTTGTGACAATCAGTTGTACCATTTATTTCACGTACCTGCAGAATTGTCCTCCTTTTGATGCTGCTCTCTAAGTTTAAGTTTCACCTGTGTAAAGATTCATATTTGGTATCAGACCACCTTGAACAGACCACATGAATCAGTTCTACTGTGGTGTGAGTCACAGCATCCACTTGACTTGACACACCAACTAGTTTTCAGTGACAGATGTTACATCCTACCTGAGCTAATGCTTCTTTTGAAACTTCTGCTTTTTTCCTTGCAAGTTCAAGCACTGCCTCAGCATCATGTATAGCCTGAAATATAAAGCAAGTGTAAGTATGCACAGAAGCATATTACCTATATGCTTCTAGTATGTGTCAATAATTTCCAACACAGCTGATTTCATGTGGTTACATGTAATTTGTTCACAAATGACAAAATGATCTTCACTGGTCAACTGGAATTAGAGTATCGGCAAACTTCAACTTAAACCAATGTGGAACAAAGGTAGTTGACGTAAACACTTATCAGCTTTAAAAAGTAGTCATTCAAGCTCTGCTTGAAAGTAAAACTTCATTCCCTTGTCTAAATTGGGGTTGATAGCCCTGCCTAGCTCTAAAAACTGGCATTTAATAGAACAAGAATCATTGCTGTGTGAAATTTATAGAGATCCTCCCCTTGCTCAAAGGTACCTGTATAATATACTTGTAACAGCCAAACTATGAAAAAGGTTAAAATGAGTACTGAGGAGTTGTGTAGGCCTGTCAACTCTATTTTAGACAATTTATTTTATTGGGACCTACCTGCAGGGTTACATCATGTTTGTCAGTCTTTCCTTCAGTCATACACTTGTCATGTTCATAAATTCTTTTGTTTAGTTCACAGTGTGCTTTAGCCAACTGAGAAAGATCAATTTCAAGATAACCTTTAACATATTATAAATTTTATTTGAGAGCATCACATTCTGTGCTGTTGTTTAATCCTTTACCCCTCAAGATCTGAATCAGTCATTCTCCCTCCTTGCTGCATTATATGTTCTTGTAGATTACTTGGGAGAGTTTGATTTTGTCATGACATTTACTAATATAATGAGAATAAAACCCTGCAGCTTCTAAGCCTGTTTATTCATATTGTACAGAGAAGTTACTATTTGATCAGTTCTTGGAGCTACCAGAGTAATGTTTTACCAGATCTTAGCTGTCAGGAGAGCTGAAGTTTCGACTCAATAATTTTACATCTGAAACCCAAAGTTTTTTAAAGCTTCCTTTTTATCTAATCCAAGGCTTGACACTAACTTTTCAACTTACTAGCCAAGTGGCTAGTGACATCTTAGATTTTACAACAACTTCAGTTTATTTACAAGGCAAACTGGGTAGTGGAAATCGAAAACCAGTAGCCAAAACTGAATTTCTACTAGTCTGTGGCTAGTGGACTACCGTTAGTGTCAAGCCCTGTAATCTTGTAGGCATACCTCTTTCTGATGAGCTTGATTCTCCTTTTCTGCATTATCTAATTCCTTCTCAAGTCTAATTAAGAAATTTGGCAAAAGAATCAAAAAGGGAATCTTAATCTGTGAAGAACAAAGTAATTCTGACTTTTTAAGAAACTGATTACTTATGCATGCAGCACTGGTAGCTGTGATTAGTAGGTGGATGATCGTTCCTTAAATGCACTTATCATTGTGGAGAATTGAGTTTGAGTTGATAATTTTGAAAACTATTGTGATCAAAAGATAGGCGATAAAAAAAGAGAAAAACCTCAGCTACAAACCTACTGTTCTCTGCCTCTCTTAACTTCTTCTCTTGTTCTTGTCTGGCACTTCTATCAGCTTCCAGTTTTTCCAGTAAAACATCTGTTTGCTTGATGTCCCACTCTTGTAACACCTGTTCAACAGCTGGTAGAGCTGCCACCTGAAGATGTCCCCATTTGAGTTAGGGTGAAAGGAAAACAGAGAGCCCAAACAGATGCAACAATCTAAATCTCATGTACTATAATTATATGTGTAAAATATCAAGCTCATATTGTCTATACTTTACAAAGGGAAAACAGACATGACAGTGGGTTGGGCAAGAGGGTTGTTCATTCTAACTCAGTCTAAAGTTCTTCACAACTCCTTTACCCACCATGCTAGTATGAAGTCTGGAACTGTTTACCAACCCAGCTAAAAGCTGTTCCAAGCTTTACCTCGTTTAAAACTTGCCTAGTTATTGTGTTTCATCTGTAAAATACTTTTTCTACTTTTGCATGTATTTATATGATATTTAATACAGTTAGAGCAGATCCACATCAGCATTTGCTACCATTAATTAACCTACTTTATGAAATAAAATATGTTATGTTAAAGTTATGTTGGTACAAGTGTTCCTCTCCACATCCATGCAATAATTGCTCATCACTGAAGTGTTTTTACAAGTCATGTTACATCTTAAGAAACACTTGACAATTATCAGCAATCGTGACCTCCACTTTGGTCATTTCATTGTTTTCTTGATGCAGCAACTGTCAACTTAAGGACAGTCATTGACTTTTTCAATTTATTTATATTTTTCTTGGACAAGTCATACCAGATAGAAAGGTACAAATGTGAGGTCTACTCAAATTACAGTATTCTTACATTCGGGCTAACCAGGCTGTATCTATTGTTATTTTAAGGTGACCCTAAAAGCCCGAATGGCGAAACAGTGGAATGGTGGAAAATGATCCTAAAACATGGAGCAGTGGAAAATGACCCAAATCCTGAAACACGGAATGGTGGAAAATGACTCCAAATCCTAAAACATGGAATGGTGGAAAATGACCCCAAATCTTGAAACACGGGATGGTGGAAAATGACCCCAAATCCTAAAACACGGAATGGTGGAAAATGACCCCAAATCCTGAAACATGGAAGGGCAGAAAATGACCCCGAATCCTAAAACACAAAGCAGATGTTGTGGCTGTCTTTTAAAGTGCAATAATGCTGGTTAGAGACCAGTATATTGGCAGGCAATATATTATGGTGGACGATCTCAAGTTATGCAAATGTGCAAGCCCTGTTGCCATTTTGAGGGCGATCTTTTCTTGAAGTGGAAATTGGTCGATTGCCTCATTAATGTGTATATATTGTAAAAGTCAGTCCAGACTGCTAACAATTTCTGTGCTGCCAAAGGGAGCGAAGTTGAAAAACAAATATTCAAGCATCATTGCACATGGTTCCATGCACACAGCTTTAAACCTAACAATATGTTCACTACGTATGATGCACGATCCTTCGCAGTAGATAGCACTATTTATGCAATAGCGAAAATCAGACCTGAAAAAAATCAGGCCTGTATGGGATTCGAACCACTGACCTCTGCGATACTAGTGCAGTGCTCTACCAATTGAGCTAACAAGCTGACTGGGAGCAGGCCGTTAAGTTGATTCATAATAAACCCGTGATGATAAATCACATAGAATGAATATATGAAGTTCATATATTTTAAACTGTGGTATTAAATACGTAAATATTTTTCAGGTCTGATTTTCGCTATTGCATAAATAGCGCTATCTACTGCGAAGGATTGTGCATCATACGTATTTAATACCGCAGTTCAAAATATATGAACTTCATATGAATATGTTCACTTTTAATCCCATGGAGTATTTTTGCATCTTTGAGAAAAAGATGCTTTTCCTTCCCGTCCTCACCTAATAGCTTGATTATCACCTTCTCAGAATTGTTTCTCACCACAAAAACAAAACTATAGGATCCTCGATCCACGGCCTCTTCTTTGTCTCGCAACTACTTCCATGCAAATAATTATGGTAAACAATGACAATCCAAAGATCCATCTGAATTACACTTCCCTTTCAGGAAGGGCAATTTAAATGCCATGGAGTTGACGATTTGCAATTTGTTGAGGAACAGAAGAAATCCACCCAACAAATTGGTGAAATAGTCCCTTTTTTGTCCAGAAGATTTATTTCTTCCACTGATACATAAGCCATAAATTTCATAGTAGGAGGGTGGTGTTTTGGACACCTTGTTGCGGAGAAATTCTTCAGATTCTTCTTGATGGCTTCCTTCTGCTAATTTTCTTTTTTCTTTTCATGCCATGAGAAATTCCCATGCGCATGACTCCATGCAAACCTCTCTTCACCTAATGTTACTCGAGGCCTAAAACTTATTTGTGGATGAAGAAATGCTCGTATTGAAGGGCTTGTAATGAGGGCTTGCTCTCATGCTAGTCTAAGTTCGGAGCTGGGGCTGAATGTCATTATATTTTGAGAAGCCTGAAAATGTTCCTGTGATGTTCTCACACTTACAAGCATATGAGATCATCTTGTTTCACTAAATCAATGCAGACGTGACAAGGAAACATATGTTACAATTGTTTTTATAACATAACTTAAACGGAAAGTGCACGTTCTAAATGGTCAATCCAGTGTCCCCCATTTGCCTATGGGTGTATGCTGCTGACGTGAGCAAATACACAGACTAGTTTTTCATGTGCGCTTGTTTTTTCTGGTCATGTAGGATTTGTTAAATAAAAAAAAAACTCTTGCTACAATGTATCAATGTTATGTTATAAAACAAATGGTAAACACCACAGTGTACACTATTGAGTTATGGATGCACTTGGGAGGTCTGCTAAGCACTCAAGAAGCTAGAGTCGCTCTTGGCTATTGCTTCGCGCAACTCTTATGCTTCTTCATGCTAAGCAACCTCCTGCGTGCATCTATAACTCAATACTGTATGCTGTGGTGTTTTACCATTTTGTTAAATTGTAATGTGGTATGTCAAGTTAATTTTCACATGCTGTGCAACTTTTTATGCCATGACTAAAACTCAAGGCAAATTAATAACACTTAATTTTAGTCACACATGTTATCATTGTGGGGATGAATGAGCCAAGCGTTTGAGTGTCTTTGTAAAGAGTTTGTGCAACATGCCTGACATCTGTTCCGTGTTTTAGAATTTGGGGTAATTTTATGCCGTTCTGTGTTTTAGAATTTTGGGTTCATTTTCCGTCGTTCTGTGTTTCAAGATTTGGGGTCATTTTCTGCCATTCCACCGTTCCACCATTCCCACTTTAAGGGTCACCCTTATTTTCAGTGGAAGTTATGTTAAACAGTAAATTTTCTGACCTGTATTGCATTTGTGCCATCATCTGCTATGAGTCTAGGGTCACCACCATGCTCTAGAAGGGTCTATCGTGGTTCACAAAAAGATAATGTTTTCACAACATTTTCATCCAGAAAGTATAAGTTGTGATGGTACAAACACACTGGACACCATTACCAATTGATTTGGAATTACAAATTGATCAACAGAGTAATTGTGTGAAACCTTAATTCCCTAAACCTCAGAGACATGACTCCCCAAGAGATAATAAGACATTTCTCTAATTTATCGTTTGGAGAATCTGGTGTTACATCCAAACTGTAACCCTTCCTTGAATGTATTCAAATACACTGAGAATCTAAATATTTATCATATCTGGGAGGGAAAATGATGCACTAATGTAAACATTCTTGCAAGAGTTTTTTCTGACACACCTGAACAGCCTGAAGATGTCCACCAAAGGCAGCTCGCCACAGTGGTACTCGTTGATATCTTCCCCTGGAATTCAGCATGGCTCCTCTCTGGATCAGAAGCATTATTGTTGCCACATGGCCCCCTCCTGCTGCTTCTGACAAAGGGGTGTTGTTGTTTGCATCTTCACAGTCCACAAGAGCCATCTGATGCCTAGCTATAAGTGATTGCCGTGCAGGTTCAGATAGGTCGGATCTTTTGGAGTCTTCTTCATAAGTCTGAGAAAAAAAAATACAGAACATCATGGCTTTTAAAGCATGGGTTTGTCAAGGAAGCATATAGATTTTCAAATTAGTTGTTTGTTTTCAAGGTTAGTGAACCATCTGCATTCTTTTTGGTTCCATTTCCTCTATTTAAATAACTATTTTTCTTATTTAGTTATCAAAGCTAATATCATCTGGTTTCTCTAATGTTAAGGCCAACTCTTACAGGACAGAAAATGACACAAACTATCACCTTTTAACTTGTTTAGATTTATGTAGATATCCCCCTACAGAGGACTGCAGCATTTAACATGATTATGAGGTATCTCATTATTTAATGAGTGATATTTTCTCTAGATTTTTTTTTGTCTCTTATCTAAATACTCATGAGAATAGAAGCATTTCATGATAAAAACACAGTTTTGATGGACATACCTCGTCCAACACAGCTAAAATCTCATCACTATCACCATCGAATGCAGCCTCAAGTATTCTAGTTCTCCTCTTTGCCTCCTCTTTCCTCTTTCTTCTCTCTTCTTCCTCTTTTTTCCTTTCTCTTTCTGCTTCTTCTCTCTCCATCTGAACCAGCTTCAGCCATGCCTATAACAAGACAGAGGAACAATAAGTAACATGTTCAAATTAAAACCTGTTTCGTTGGTTAAGATTACTCTAACTGGAATGATCATATAATATGTGACGAATGGCTATTGCTCGAAACATCAGCTTTTTAAATCTTTATGGTGGCCAATTTACAATTTCATCTTAGTTGATATAACCAAATGACTTTGTCACCCCCACTGATGCAGCACCACAGTTTCTTAAGAAACTTGCCCTCTTTATTCACTTCCCTTACAGTTAGTTCATCAAGCATCCCTTGCAATTTGCCTGTTGCCATTCATAGTCTTGAATGAAGAGGGACATTGTGAGAGTTACCAGTAGGTGTCTTGCTCACAAACACAACACAATGACCCAGCAGTCACCTTCCAACCCACCATGTCTACCACAACTAGTATGGTAGATTGTACATATGAGCACACCTGCACAGCTGTTGAATTTCATCCCTTGGACCCCAGGACCTCACTGATAACTTTCACTAAACATCAACTTCAGATGGTGCTAAGAAGACATTAAATCTTAGTACTCAACACACATTTTTCTTTTCAGCAATATAAGCTGACTTCAAAATTTGAAAAAGAAAAATAATAGTATACAGGACAAACTGGTTTCGATGAATTTGCTCTGTAAGCAATGTTACCTGTTGCTTACATGTCATAGTAACATTTCTTCTAGATGATATAGGTCAAAATATCTGCACCAATCTTGTATAGTACAGTGTTCAGATTGACAAAGAGAATTGAATCGTTTTGCCAACAAATGTCTCTCTGTGAGAGCAATCAGAGTTTCCACACATAAAGGGCATAGCTAAGGAGGGTATTTTTCTCAATGTGACCCTATTCTTTCATGAAAAAGTAAGATTAAAAGAATAATCTGGCTTACTTCAAAAATTCCACCAACACAAACCAGATAGAAAACTTTCCCTTTAAAATCCTGTCTTTACTTCTACATATAAGCTGGTGCACTGTTTGTCCTCATCTGTTTATTTGTTTGTCTGTTTGCTTTTTGTTGGATAAATCACTTTTATCTACCTCCTTCTGAATCTTGTCCATCAACTCTTCATATTCTTGTCTTTCTTTTTGCCTTTTAACCATTTCCTTTTTGGCCAAGTGTCTTCTGACATATTTCTGAATAATTACTGCAGAATCATCTTGCTTTGTCCATTCCTTACCTTGAGACTTAGAAAATAATGTGAGCTTTTATACATCAATTTACTCTGAGGCAAAAACAATAGCAGCTGTTTTAATTCAGATTTATTTCCATCTGGTGTATTCCAGAAATTGTTATTTACATGGAAAGTTTACAAGAAGTGAAAAAAAAAATTGACACCAGCACCTAAACGTGATCATTAGTATGACTGTACACTAATAACCATAGGCCCCATCTCCTGCAGGGTTAGGGGTAGGAGACGTTAATTTCCCATGCACGAGATTTTTATATTAATCAATCGAGCTAATTTGTTTACAACGTCAAGGCATTCTCTTATACGCTAAAATTTCCCACAGAATGTAAAGCTCTCTTGTCACCATGGAGACACCCCGGATAAATTTTACTATCTGCACTAACCCAGTCATACCTTTGATAATGCGGTGTTCTCCTTGCCTTTGACTTGCGTTTTGTTTGGAGACGTGCTGCCCCTCTTGGTCGTGCTCCCCTTGCTTCCGGCAGCCCCTGGTCTTAAAGGTGCAGAACTTTTTTTCTTACTTGCAGTACCTCTGCCTACACCAGGCTTTTGTGTAGTAGTCTTGGGGGTGATCTTTGTTGGAGGAGATGGCTTCTTTGGAGGCATAATCGGAAAAATGTTTAAATATTGCAGGCAATTTATTCCTGTGTCAACCCTACGGTCCCGAAATAATTTAATTTCGATCGACACTGAGACATTCCGCCGACCATAATTCTACCATGTTTGTCGTGTCGCAGCTAACTAGTCCCCAGTGTTGCGCTGTCACAGCGACGAGGACTTGAGAAGTCGAACTGTCACGGAAATGGTAACCGGAATGACTGGCCAAAATGTCGAAAAGACGGATGATGATGATGGGATTTTTACCCCTAACGGAATACATGGTACAGATGAAACGGATCTTGCTGCCTCGAGGCTCAATCGCCGTAGCTATGTTCATTTGGAATCGGAAAGAGTTCATATCATTTGGGATCTTTTCGCCATAGGATCCATCTTGACATTCATCGCAGATATAACCACCGATGTAGTAGTTTCCGTGCATTATTTCCTTGATGGAAAATATCTTTGGTTTGCTCTAACTTTAGGATTTGTAATTTTGTCTTCCCTTGTAATGCAAATATTTTCTGCCAAATGGTTTCACGAAGATGGCGAATATCAGAATTGGTGTACGTACTTGATGCATCTTTTTCAACTGGGTCCGATTGTCAGGTAAATCTATCATTGCGAACCCTGAATATGTTTTCATACATACAGGCAAGTTTTAAAAAGCGGTTCTCGAACTATGTGGTTTTAGAGCACGTTAGTAAGTCGATCGTTCGTCAGGTTACATGGGCGTGGGCGGGATTTTTTTTTTTTCACAAAGTCCATCACGTGCGACTGTCAAAGTATTTTTTTTTTATAGGAATGCCAGGATGTTTTAGGATGATTATTTATTTGCAGGCGATCATTGTTATTGAAGGCCCGACGAGGCGAACGATTTAAATTTCATCTATTTAATTTCTATGTAATGGAATACTTCTTCCTACCAGACGGGAAGTTACATTTTGCCTTAAACCCCCAAAGCGTTCTGAACTTTTTATTTAAAATCAGACACACTTAACGTATGTCTTAATCAATGGAGTTCTTTGAATACAGAATAACATGTATTTGATAAAACTAAAATTCAAAATTTGTCCTCCTTTTGTTGACGAGAAAGCCATGTGAAAGCCAGAACATCCAACTTTACCATGATTCAGTCGTTGTAGAGGAAGGGTAGACATAGTAGTTTAGTTATTTTTCCCGAGATGGCTGCTTGGTTTATTTTTTTGTATGAAAAGTGTCACTTCATTGATTGATTGAATAGATGACTCATATTTTGTGGCTTGATTCATTCTTCAGATACTGGCGTGTCGTTAAAACTGGATGGCGTACTCGTCAACAAAATTCAGCTAACACTGTCAATGTCTATGAAGTTTATCTGGCAGAATGGAGAGACATAACCATGTTAAGACTGTTTGAGTGTTTTTTAGAATCTGCACCACAGTTGGTTCTTCAGCTTTTTATTATGGCTCACAATAAGCGATTTGATGCTGAGAGTGATTGGTTGACAGTATTTGCCGCTGGAAGTTCTTTAGTGTCTCTTGCATGGGCAATTGCAGCATACTACAAAGCTCTCAGAGACTTCTTAGGACAAGGAGAAAGCCACTCATGGGTTGGATTCTTTCTTCAAATAATTTGGCGTATGTGTATGGTGGCATCTCGAGTTGTAGCACTGGTGTTATTTGCCTCTCACTATACCATTTGGCTGTTTGTGGTGGTAGCCATTCACTGGCTAGTGATGACAACTTGGCTAATTTTCCAGAAAACTAGATTTTGTGTTGATGATAAAGGTATACGTCATCTTTGTCGAGAGTATTTGTTTGATGCTGTCATTGGGTTTGTGTATATCTTTTGTTTCTTCAACATCAGGGAAGGTATGACCCGTATTCGAGCAATTCCTTACTATGTCGTTATGTTGGGAGAAAACACTGTTTTTGTAGTGATGTGGTATCCATTTAGAACACTTTATGGAGACATTGAAATTGCTGCACTTAGTATCGTCTGGGGTGCATTTGGAATAGGACTCCTGTGTATGATTTCTTACTATTCTTTTTACCATCCAAGTCTTCCTGTGAAGGGCATTTGTGTGAAGAAGACTGAACTCAATTTGCAAGAGCATCAACGCATGACAATTTGTTGGTGCTGCTTCTGTGAAATCACAGCCAGACAATCCACTATGGAAGAAAATAATGATAAATGCAGACTAGCCATTCATCAGAGACCTTTTGAATCTACAAGAAACAAAAAAGCTACTCGTTCATATGGAAGCTTACCAGTTGATGTGGAAATTTTACCTTGTATGTCAAGAGAAATTCATTCACCAATTTATTTAAATCGTCAAGAACCAAGCAATGGTGAGATTACAGGAATGCGGGGAATGTATGCAAGGTCCTCATGGTTATAACTCTTAAAATATTCTTCTGTGTGACAAAGCTCGTGTGATGACAGTGTTAAGTTCCTGTTTACCTATGGCTCATTTACTGCAGACAACAAATTAATTTCTTTCTAACTTATACTATAGTATAACATATAGTATTAATGATATACTATAGTATATCAGCCTTTATTCTATAGTATAACAGTTATTAAAAACTGGATCATTGGATAATGCAATTCAAGACTTTTCATTGGCTTAGCCATTATGGTATATGAGCCAATATACCATAAACTACGATAGGGTGAGCATACGTATAAGCTTAAAATTGAAAGGGAGCTAAAAATTTAATAAAATTTATAATTTAATGTAGCATTTTTAATAAAACAATTATTCCACTGGCATTTGTTGGATATGAGATGATTATAGCCAACTCGGCGCTACGCACCTTGTTGGTTATCTATCATCTCGTATCCAATGCGTGCTCGTGGAATAATTGTTAACTATATCATTAACTATAACAATTTTGATTGAATTGATTCTGGAGTTGAAAACTCGTTAACCATTTTTTATGGATGAATTTTCATGAGAAATTATTGTTTGTGCACCAGTTTAGATCACAGTATATCAGTGGAATAAGAAAACAATTTACCATGAATTGAGTGATATTTGCAGCAATAGTGGCACTTTAAGAACTTGGAAATCTTAAAACAGTTGCCACACAACAAAATATTGAAAAAAGGAAAGGTAATTTTCAGCCTTGTTGTGGAAAATTTTAGGTTCTTCAAGTGTGGTTTTAAATGGGGCAATATACTTGCTGGAAATCTTTGTCAGTCTTGAAATTGAAATTCTACCTATGGGCAAAAGTCCTAAAAAGAATTACAAGGTTTGGGGTGAGTGGAGTGGGTGAACTCCAGTCTGCTTAATTTTGATAAGAGAGTTAAGTGGCTGAATTCTTGATACATTTTTGTTAGAAATCAATTATATTGAAAAAGTTATTTCAGTTGTCATATTTTTTGAGATTTAGGAATGAAGCATCCATTCATGCCCAGTACAGATTTTAAAATCTGAAATTATTTTTGTTTTTAATTGTAACATGACATATTCATCACTCTGCCTTGGAAAGATCCAGTGATTCTAGTGAATATTATATCTATTAAAATTGAAGTGGCTGCATAGTACGTCAATTAACTTTGACATGTGTTCAACTTACCTGTTGCTATTGACATGTAAATCCATTCTGGTATAGGTTTTGGAAATATCAAAGGAAAACTGCATAATAAACATCTCAGTGTGAATTTTTGCCACATTATTTAATAGTTGTGTATGCATAGTTACGGTAGCGTATATGGTTAATTTTTTGAAAACAGTCCCAGAAGTCTGCACTTGGTCTATTAGCTTTAAGAAATTAACATTAATCAATATGATTACTTTAAACTTTTCCAACAATATAGTGATATTGGTAGGGTGTGTAGGATGTTTGGTGTTAAGCCTAACAGTCTAGGAATCTTGGCATGAACTTATCCTCTTAATTGAATACATAACAAAATACAAAGAAAAATGTTTTGAGCACGGATGTGGAATATTGAAAGATATCTTTCTTTTGTCATGAGTGTGGGACAAAGATTTGAACTCAAACTTTCCATGTCTGAGAGCAAGGACACGTAATAAGTTGATAATGTAACAAAGGCCTTGGATACAGTTTGGATCATCAACATTGGAAGTGTCTTATGTAGAAAGACAGTTAAAGAGATGGTACCTTATTAACTCTATGATTCAAGAAAGCTCCTTTTTGTGATATGAAGCTCTTTCACCTAGGGTAGCAGGATCACAGATGTCTTACGTGTCTTGAGTGGAGATAGGGTAAGAAGATGGTAAGCTTGGACAGTCCAATAAAGAAAAATGTTGACCGAAAATCACTATATATATGACTGATATAGGGTAAGCTTGCAATAAGTTATTTAAAATGTGGGAAATCTTTGTTTTCCTTTGCAGATATATTTCAAAAGCGGCCTGGCTGATTTCAAACCAAAATCTTACTAGTGTAAGCTCATATGTTTTAATTTTGTATGACTGTCTTTGTTGACTGTTGTATTGAGAGTTTGGACAATTTATTTATTGTAATACTGAGATGCTTGTAGATATCTTAAAGTTATGCAAACAACACGCAGGAATGCAGATGGTTGGTTGCATAATGACCACCAAATTTAAATTTCACCCGTTAAATTTTGCTGACTGCTGATCTTACCATTTGGGGTCTCCTTGGACTGGTTTGACCAGTGAATATTATATTTGAAAATTTATGGAGATGTGTTATTTATTTTTAAAGAGATGTCAATTGTTGGAATCATTTCAACATCCCTGAAGATTATTTAGAAAAATGAAATAAAATCTGTCAGAGTGGGATTGCTGTATTTTCCTCAGCCATATTTTATCTCAACCATGATATTCTCCTTAATTTTATTCCAATATTAAAAATTTGCTTAGCAATATCATTTATCATAACAAAGTGGATAGAGAACAGGATCTTTACTTTTTTAAATTGGTTGAAAGGATCATTGCTTCTACAGGATTTGTGCATGGCTAAACACTCCACATAGGTTACTGGATATGGGTGGTCAGATTGTTATTAACTGATTGTGTTACAGTACTAATCAGGAAACAACCATTTTTCAAGTAAGGAATTTTTACCAGGATTACTCTCAGTCTATTGATAACACGCAATATTTCTTGACAAGTAAATGCTTTAATGAAAAAAAGAAAAAAATTAAAAATGAAATGAAAATAATAATAGTAATAATAATACTGATAATGATATCAGTAATAATAAAAAGTGAGAAATTCCTATGGCACCAGAAGAAATCAGACAATTTCTCTACGAGGGCCACTTTTTTAAATTTTAGTTCAACGTTTTGCTGAACACTATAGTGAAAAATTGCTGTTTACAAAAAGAGTCAAGTTGCTCGATGTAATTACAAACGAAAAAAAACATTCTGTTATCCGTGTTTTTTTCATTGTCTCAGCCATTCCTCTATGCAGGTGTGGGTTAATCACCAACTCTAGTAGTATTTTATCATGTGGTTGTCACATCCAGGTAGTAACGCCTCGTTCGCGGGTGAGATCACGCCATCTTGCGTTTCCTAGTCCATTTGCTGGCCTTTTGAATTTCCTATGTATACTTAATTTAAGCTCTCTAAGAAGCAGCATTACACTGAGAATTTCTTCATCAGGAAACAGTAAGTATTTGTCGGGAACCGGCTCCAGTATTTGTGAATTTTCTTCCCGTAGTTCTCCGCCCCTTAAAAGGTGAAATTATTGTCACACACCTTTTCGTTCTAATCTTTCTACATGCTAGTGAGGAAGCTTCAAGTGTAACAATCGTTTGTCGAGACTTTTCCTAAAGAGCTTTCTGCTAAAACACTGGTCTTTATTCGGGTATGTAACTTACAAGTAATTTAGCTTCTTTTATTGCTCAGCTTCAAAATAGTAATACAAAGTTGGCGCTGAGTTAGTACAGGTACCGTAACGTTTTGATCATACGTGTGAAATTATCCTTTTGTTTTCGGCCGTCTAATTTATTTGATTAGTTCTCCGTGTGCAGTCGAACTTCATAACAGTTGATAGAGTTTTGCTGGTGGGTCAGCTGATTTATGGGGAAATTTGGACGCAGGGGCTCAGTTCCACTATACAAAGGATGTCGGCTCTTCGCATCATTTGAGGAGTAAACAGCCGGGAGGTTAATTTGTGCCTAAAATAACTGTCAGTTATTTTGTTGCCCAAAAATTAGTAGCAGCAGATTTCATATTAACATGGACGACTTTTGCAGCAGAGACTTTCCCAACATAACAATTTTGAAAGTATCGATTTAAACTGGAAACTCAGACTCGAAAAGTTACTTTCATGACGAATACTCCCTTCATTTTTAAGTTGTTATCTAGTTCAAATAGTGGTAACCTGGTTTTCTAAGGAGTGAACATTTACCTGAGCGACGCCCGCAAGATTCTGATATCTTTTAAAGGTCAGGGGTCAAAATTTTGGAATCAGCAACCCCATAATTTTTGTGTGGGAGGAGTGTAATCACAGGATTGTGTTATTCATCATGATCACAACATGCTCTCCCATGCAAGTTAGGTCAGCCCCGAGCAATTCTTTCTGTGAATTATCTGGTTTCTTCAGCTGCCAAGGACGAAAGAGAGCAAATTTTCAAAGGTCTCAAAGATCACATGATATGATCCCCTTTCCCTGTTTGAGTGGCTCGCGAGGCGATTGAAAAACTGCGACCTGGCGGATTTATTCGTCTATCGAAGATTTAAATTAGTATTCGAAAATCTTGGGCGCTTTCCATTCAACAAAAATCACCGGTTCAAAATCTCGGAACTTTAGCTGGCCGAATGGAACGCGTCCTTTTCGCTAATTCGGGAAATTCCATTAAAGAGGGTGCACTCATAACGTATTCCTAAATTTTCGAAAATTTTTCCCAGAAGTTTTACCGTTCCATTCAATTTCGGACCGGAATTTTCGGAATTTTTGGTCGAATGGAAAGCGCCCCATATTCCTAAATTTTCGAAGACTTACCCCGGAACTTTTCCGTTCCATTCGATTTCGGACCGGAAATCTCGAAAATTTTGTTGAATGGAAAGCACCCTTGTTTTTAAAGGTGCCGACCACTTAACTGTTGAGGGGGGGGGGGTAGGTGATCTCTGGTCATCAATAAATTTTTTTTTCTAGCAGTCTGCTGTGTAGAATATTTTTTTCCGATTTTTTGGTACATTTTTTCTTTTACATTTGGGCTGCATGCAATTTTTTTCTTCCAACAAGCGCTTGCAGGAAATTTTTTTTCACAATCACCCACCCCCCCCCCCTCTTCAAAAGTTAAATGGTCGGACCTAAAGACTTAATTTTCAAAATCTCCCGCGGGAGAGCATGCCCTCGGACAATTCTACGAACCCCCCTTGACTAAATCCTGGAACCGCCTCAGTATTTTTTCGAAAATTGTTAGTCGAGCTGGCATTTCTACTTAACAATTATCACAATATCACAGGAAGCGAAAGGTCTTTGACAGAACCTTTTTCTGAGTGTAAAGTTGCCTCACAGCGAAAAGGGGGCGTGCGGTCCTTATCGGCTCTTTCCTCTTCTTCCACACGTGATACCCCACTCTTGGTGTGAGGAAGATACAGTGAAATAGTAAAAGCACTTTTTTAGAAGTGAACCCACAAGAGACACTACATGCCATTATCGTGAACTGTTTTGTTGTATGCCGTTATCTCACTATGGGCGAAACCTGCCCACAACATGGTATGCGCAAACGCGATTGAACTCTTTAACTTGTCGCCATTTTTCTAATGGGAAATAAGTAACCAACGAAATTACTTTCTTACTTCGGACGATGCATACTTCGCGACGAAACTGATCCCCGAGCGGCTCTCAGACTTAGCTGTCATCGCCGTGCATGCAGCTCAGTATGTGACAATCGATAGAAGGCTGGTTTGTTCGCTCTATTGACTATGTTTTGGTACAATGGATATATGAAGTTCATATATTTTGAACTGCGGTATTAAATACGTATGATGCACAATCCTTCGCAGTAGATAGCGCTATTTATGCAATAGCGAAAATCAGACCTGAAAAAAATCAGGCCTGTACGGGATTCGAACCACTGACTTCTGCGATACTAGTGCTGCGCTCTACCAATTGAGCTAACAAGCCAACTGGGAGCAGGCCGTTAAGTTGATTCGTAATAAACCCGTGATGATAAATCAGATACAATGGATATATGAAGTTCATATATTTTGAACTGCGGCATTAAATACGAATGATGCACGATCATGTTTTGTTGTAGGTTTTTAAAACGCTGCTTAGGCTTCTGTCAGATTATTTCATGTTTTTCTGGAGCAATTTAATCGGTACCTGAGATTCTTAATAATTTATTGTGATGAAAAGTGAATTTATAACGCTAGTGCAGTATTTCAGGTTTTAAATTCGGCGTTCTCCAATTACAGCCTCTGGTGTGTCCCAGTTGGCCGACGCGCGTTTAGTCTCCTTCGCAGCCGTTGTTTGGGCTCGTCACGCAACGCTCCCTCTCCCACCAACTGGTTGGTGGGGGAGGGAGCGTTGCGTGACGAGCCCAAACAACGGCTGCGAAGGAGACTAACGCGCGTTTCGCTTCCCGGGAGTCTTGTAGACCTCTCTCCTTCTCGTGTTGCATACTTTTCCGAAAACGAATAAACGCTCGCGCCAAAGTGCTAATAGTGTGGACGTGCACGCAAGCTACAGGTTTTGGGTCATTCCACTTCTCACTGACGATATTCAACATGATATAAGTATTAATGGTTTGGTTGGCTGATTGATATTAGCCACCCTATTCCTATAAAAAAAATTACATCCTCCCTGTAGGGTTATTCCGTGTGGCGGATCGGTCAGTGGATGAGAGGGATAAGAGCGCACTTTGCGGCCAAGCTACCTTTGCACCAGTTCAGATATTGTTGATTTTTGTACCTCTTTTTGGTCAGTATTTGTTTTCTTGTTTTCAGTACCGGCAGCCACATATTACTAATGACATCTCCTTTGGACTTACAACAGTGTTTTGTTTTTGGAAAACCGCTGACATATATCACTCCATTGAGCCATTAGAAACGTCGTTTATTTTCGGCAGCCCGCGGTAATGGTGCAAGGAGACATGACGGAACAATGTTCCAACAGCAATGGAACAGCTAGAAACATAACAATCCGAGACGGGATCGAAGAGCAAAACAATGTGACCATACGGCCGGCAACTCATTCCAGAAATCCTTTTGATGGTCGTACTACACGCTTCACAGACGACTTGTGGACTTTCGTGTCAGTGATAACGTATATTGCGGACGTCGGAAGCGATTTACTTGTATGTGTCAAGTATTACAAGGAGAAAAATTTCTGGTGGTTTAGTCTTACGCTAGGATTCGTACTTGCCGCGTCATTTGCAATGCAATTGTTCTCTGCTAAGTGGCTTTTGGAAGATGGCAAACGAAAGGAATGCTTCACTTATTTATTACATGTGTTTCACCTGGGACCAGTTGTAAGGTAAGTAAGCTGGGTAATTAAGCCCCAAAACTGTCATGTCTCGTATAATCTTACAAAGTTCTAGAGGAACGGACTACTGGTAATTTGTTTTGCGATGCGTTTCCTTTCGTCGGAAACCTTTCGACTTCTTGTCCGGTTAACACGACCCAAGAATTTCCGGTGAAATTTAAATAGTGTTCGCGCCCGCTTTTTTAATGACAAAATATACTTCAGCAATTATCATATTGCTTATTTCTCGGAGTGGTAACTTTGCAGTGAACCTAATGACCGGATTTAAAGTCAGTTCGCTGATTTGTCTGATATGGAACCTATAAAGTTACAGTAACAATTTAGTTAAAAAGATAATATCGGCGATATTTGCAGGCGTTTTTTTGTCTGTTAACAGTAATGAAACTATGGTACATAGCTAGCTATATAAGAGCAGCAATAGAGTTTCAAATTAAGCTAGAGTAACTAATAATTTGAAGTAATCTCTTTATTTCGCCCGTTTGTTTGTAAAACAAGAAGATTTTTTTATTTTGTATTTTCTTCGGGTAAATTTTGTCACGAATCATTAAATTATCAGCCTTCCCTGAGTTGTTGTCTGATCGATTTTTGTTTCTTTCGTCGCCGGTATTTGGCAGGTTCTAATTTCGCTGTCTCGTTATTCACCCGTCAAGTGATAGTCAGATCACAGCACTGTAATTGGCGATTCTGTCACAAATTTTCTCCACAAGTTGTTGACACATTTTTTTTCATTAATTGTGCTTATTCCTTCACAACTTGTCACGCCGGCGTAACTTATTAACGAGGTATTTTCAAAACCTCAATGGCTCCACGAGAAATATTAGAAGAATTAGTGTCTTGACGACTTGAAATAATGAAGCCAGTTTGAGTTGACTCAACTATTTTACTGTCTGATTGGAAATTCGGCAAGCTTTTGACCGACAATAGTTCTAAGATAACTCTAATATTGGACGTAAGTCGAAAGAGTCGTTTCGTGAGTCGTACCACGAGATTTGTTGGACGTTTCTCAGCAATATGTGTTCGCATTCAGATTTTGATCTTTTTTCTTATCCTCCGAATATCCTATTAAGCTTTCCACAGGAGATCAGCATGAATATTCACGAATACTGTTTTTCTATTGATCGAACATATTATCCTCACAACTTCATCGTCGCTCTTCACTGAACTACTTTTCGTTCAGACTGGCGTTAGAGAGAACGTTTAGCAATACAAAGGCGCTGTACAGTTAGGTTTCAACAGAAAGTTACGGCGCTTAAATTTATCTAATTATTCCAAAAAACGGCGAAGCTTAAAACTGGCCTTGATTTGCATATAAATATCGCTTGTTGAATCTTCTTTGACAGATTATGTTGGCCTGGTTTTGGCTGAGAGGTGCGTTAATTGTATTAACTTGCGATTACCATTTTTCTGTCCATTTTTAAAACATTGTTCTATGTGCGCTAGGAACCATTCACACGGCCGCGTTTTTCTAAACCCCAACAGCAAAAAAGTTACTGATTTTTCTGATCGACTTTTGTTCGTGCTTGTCTGCTTTGCATGTTTTATTGATTAGATTTTGTCGCGCTCCCCTAATTTTGAGATCCAAAATAAATCAATCTTCAGAGCGTTCCATATTGTTTTTCAAGTTTTCACCCAAATTTACTCGTGCTTTGTTTCACCACGCAATTATTGTCTTCATAGCTGGAGGCGTTTCAATCCTCTAATGAGTTTCACTGCGGTCCTGCCGCGAGTTCTTTTTTTCGGGAATGATTATAGGTTGTAATTATTCGGTTGAGGGGCCCGACGCTTTGCTGCAATAAGTCTTTTCTTTACGGAATTGTTCTCTACTTTCGATAACGATCTATGCACCGCGGACGAACGGTCTTATCTAAACCGATTAATTAGAAATCAAGGACCTTGAGATGGCAATCATTAAGAAAACATTGTTGCCCCTAATTGAACGATGTTGTATGTCGTGTTCAAACACATTGATGACATTTTTAGTTCGTTCAAATGGCAGCCATGCGTAATGGTGGGCGACTTAACTGAACCTTATTAGAATAACTCGGATAAGGGCAGCTCAAGTATTATTCAGAATAATTTGAACATATCAACAAAGTTGAAATGGTAAATTGGCTACCGTTACGGTTATAAAAGCTGACGTTTCGAGCGTTAGCCCTTCGTCGGAGCGAAAAGAGGAATTGTGGGTTGTGTGTGCTTTAAGTATTATTCAAGCTGCGTTGTAACAGTCTTCAGTCTCCTTAGAGAGCTTCTTTATTTGAGCCCAACTCGGGGAGGAATTTATGTTTTTCTCGTATGGGATCTTTCAGCAAGTATAATGTTCACATGGCTAATTATCGCCGGAGTCCACTTTTAAACAAAGCGTCCTCAAAAGTCGTAATTTTTTTTTTCTATTGTTTCGGCGAGTGAAGGAAGGCGCGAGGCAAGCACTTGTGTCTGTTTTTTTCTTACTTTACAGACCTTTCTGCAGTTTAAGGTAACAAGATGTGATTTTTCGAGTTTTTCGACTGTTGCAAAACGGTTTCTTTGAAAAGAATGGCTTTGTCCAGCAGTTTTAGCTTTGTATACCTACTACAGTCTGCTTTAAAACAAAAATGTACGCTTTCTTGTAGGTATTGGAAGGTTCTGAAGAGTGGTTGGAAAGCACGTCAAAAGAATGCAACTATTCTCGAATTCGCAGCGTTTCTTGGAGAATGGCGTGACATAAGCATGTTACGACTTCTTCAAGCTTTTCTAGAATCTGCCCCTCAACTTGTCCTTCAACTGTACATCTTACTACAACGACCACGCCTTCAAGAAAACTTTGAACTTTTTACCGCTGCAACAGCAGCTTTTTCATTAATATCGTTAGTATGGGCCATTCTCGCTTACAGCAAATCGTTAAGAGACTTTAGAACACAAGGTTATGGTCTGTCAACTGCAGGTTTGTTATTCCAAGTACTGTGGCGCATCTCTATAGTTGCATCTCGTGTGGTTGCCATAGTTCTTTTTGCTTCGTACTTCAAACAATGGCTGTTTGTTGCCGTTGGGGCACATTGGCTTATGATGACAACGTGGTTGATTTGTCAGCGGACTCGTTTTTGCACAGACGAAGACGGGACAGAGCATCCTTACCGGGAAAAACTGTTTAGTGCGGCTATTGGCTTCATGTACATCTTCTGCTTCTTCAACACAAGAGAAGGCATGACTAGGAAGCGTATCGTTTTGTTCTACTCCATTATGTTGGTAGAGAACTCTCTGTTCGTGTCTATGTGGTTTCCTCACAGAACCTTCCGCGGAACTATGGCTGTAGCAGCATTAGGGGTAGTGTGGGGAGGATTTGTTTTTGGACTAATCTGTATGAGTTTGTATTATCGATTCTACCATCCAAGTTTACCAATTCAAGGAATTTTTCTTCAGAAGAGAACTTTCGATATGGAAGGACAAGTGACTCATTCGTGGTTTTGTTGTTTTTGCTGTCGAATAAGAAAATTCACGAAGACGAGTACTGCAGTATTTCGTGATGCGGCCGAGGGTTTAATTCGAGACGTGAATCGCAGTGTAAACCATCATACTGCGTGTCCAAAACTATCGCCCCCTCAGTCTCAGGATAGCTCGTATATCTCAGGAAACCCTTGTCAGTTCATGTCGGGGTTAGACTCTAATCAGGTCCTTGTTCACAGTACACCCATACGACCCCTGGATACGTGCAGTTCGTACGCCAATCATCCACTGGTTACAGGTCGCCTCCCGAGAATTTTGGTTACGGGAGCAACTCCTGAAGTGATAAGTCCGAGAGACTCTGTTTCAAACTCTTCCCTTGTCACTCTGAAGGAAATTGAAATGGAAAAACTCGATAATCTCGCGCGGCCAGATCTTCCCGTTAGTAACGGTGACCTCTCTGCTACTACTGGTGCAGAGACTGAAAAAGTGGATCCTAATGCAAGTAAGAAGAACTGCTGTGCTAGACGAGACCTCCGTTTTCAGGACATAACTTGCACCTCGCCAAAAAGTCCGACCGCCGGAGAGATCATCAGCTGGTATCATCCTAACCCAACATGCGAGGCTTCCTCAGATGCCGAAGAAGAGAGAGCAGAAAGGATTAACTATGGCTCATTGAGTTTTGGTAATCGATACAGTCTCGTCTCGTCCGACTGTATTTCGTTGTCATCCGAAAGTTCACGGAGCTCGGTAGATAGCATAATGTTTGCTGATGAGGGACCGGGAAGTTCAGGAGTGCATATGAAGAAGATGCTCTCACCTGAACTCCCGCCAAGAACGGCAGACGAAGGAATTTTTTCCGATGAGCGGGATTGGCCCTCCAAACCCACCACTATTGAAGACGCCGACATCAGTTCTGAAGCTTCTACACCACAGAACCCCAGAGTTAATAATCAGTTTCCTGTTTTGGTCAAAGACAGCCAAGCAGATACATTCCAAAGAGTCCAGTCCAGAGAAAGGACAAATGAATGGATTTTGTCTTCTTCTAAGCCAAGTGATGAATCCTACAACTTGGTTGAGTTGTTAATGGATGCTCCATCGTCACCATCGAATAACCTGAAAAGCAGAACTAGAGAAACAGGGAATGGTTTGTTATCAGAGGAAAGGGGATGCGCTGAAAGTAAACTCGACTTTTCTGAGGAGGGATCTGGGTCTGAGAGAATGGATGGACACGATAGTGAGTCAACTGACGCAAGTAGCGACAGTTTTAACTTTAGAAATCGTCATCGCTCGTGCGATGAGATTAAGACTGGAACGAATCATATCTTGTCTTCTCCGGATGGGATCAAAAAGCGGCACACGTTTGATTTTTCACAGTTATCGAAAGGTCCGAGGTCTCCACGGCGAAGACGAGACGGGAAATATCGTCGCTCAAAGAGAAAGGAGTTTGATAACTTTGTTGTGACTTCTCTGAAGCCAGGAAAATACGGTTCACTTCGGCGATCAATGGAGCGTTTGGCTAGAATACAAGAGGACATAGAAGAAACCTTTTTGTTGAATACCGAAGCCGCTTTGAATGCCTGTATTCCTGAAATCGAGGCACCTTCGCCCATTGAAGAAGCAGTGAATTTAAACACGACAATTACAAATGAAACTAATATGGCAGGAAAAGGTTTGTGCAGTACGCATGATTCAAGCCAACGCAAGAGTGATCCGCAAGAAAACGCAGCCTCATTGTCTGCCAGAGAAAGCTTTAAAAAACGAAGGCGCTTGAAAAGATTCCTATCAAAAGAATTAGTCCCAGGGAAATTCTCATCAGTGAGACATTCCAGCGAAAGTTTGCAATCAGCGGAACAATTTGATTGTTTACAAGAAAATGGTGACATAGACAGAGGGCTGTCTTCCACTGTGTCCGCTGATCATTTGGCCAGCACTCGTCAAAGAGTAAACGGTGCAGGTGGGAGAGAAGAATTTCCAAGCCAAACAGTTAGTCTTCCAGATGTGCTTCGTTCCAATGGAAATAAATTTGAACGAGAAGTAATTAAGAAGCCAAATCCTAACGATAATCGGGTAAACAGTACTCTTGATGGTACTGTTATTAAGAATTCAGAGATAGGTAAACATCACACGGGCTCGGTTCCCACCAAAAGACATACTTATCACTTTACTGGCAATTCTGCAACTCAGACGGAAGTACAAGAAAGGTTGCTTAGCGCAGAGAATGAGAAAAGGGCACCAGAGACAGGTCATCAATGCCAACGTAGGTGTCAGTCGGAGGTTTTGATCGGCACAAGAAACTCTTCTGTTTATGTATAAAGAATGCTGACAAATTTTATACCGCGACCTCATCTGACATTTTTTAAGTCTCACCCAAATCTCGACAAATATCTGATTTCTGATTGGTTGTATTTCACTTCACGAGTTAGGTGTCCTTGATTAAGTTTTCTACGTACATAACTTTTGCACCTTCCTGTTAAGCATTTGGAACTGCGTAGTCTATAACTTTTACGACGATTTATTTCATAGTGTAACATTCATAACACTTTTATTCGCAGACTTGAGTTATTTTATAGCCGTGATTAAGGAATACCAGGTTTAATAAACCTATACCTCGTCAGTAATTACATACATATCTTTTGTTTGTATTGAGATTATTTTGATTTTTGGTTGCAGAAATAGAAACTAGGAGAAAAAGCATATTTGGTCGATAAACAAGTGAAAAGAAAAAATAGTTAAAGTATCGCAGATAACTGTTTAAAGAGGAATTTTGTATTTTTTAGTTACACAACGTGCGGCTTGCGTTCATTTAACTTCAGTTAATTTGTCGATTCTATGTTCTCACTTTGAGTTAGGTAACATGTAAATATGTAAATGAGACGTTCTCGAAAATTTATTGATTTCATTGATAAAGACCACTTTTGGCGTGAAAATGTTAGTTCAAAATCTGTCTAGTATTTCACCAGTGTGAAAGATTAGCCCTTTCGTAGCCTTAGGCTCTGACTCGTTAAGGTACGGAATATTTGAGCTTTATCAGTCCCACTAACAAACAAACTTGCCTTGGCTGGCTGTTATAAAGTAGTTCGATTTACAATTTAAACGCATCGGTGTTTATGTCACGAGAAGCATTAGCCTTCTATTTACTTGTAACGTATCTGGAAAATAGAGACTTCACCACTTTTGCACTTGTGATTCATGAATAAATCCATTGGATGCTGAACAGGAAAAAAGTTGAAAGAGAGTGGTTTTGATCCAGTCTGGCTAAACTTCTTTTCTGAGTTTTTTTTATATAGTTTGTATCAACTATCACCACATTTCAAAGTTCGTGATTCTCTTACTTTTGAGGAGAGGACCTAAATTTATTTGTAATTACACTTGAACAAAGTCGTGGTACTGTTGTATTTAATACTTTTCTTTAAACGTGTGTGGGAATTTTTTGGATATGGATCGATTACTTCCCGTCAGTCAACCTCAAGGTAAAGTCTAAGGGAAAATCGCGCGCCGAAGTCGCACGAACGTCCCACGCCTCTTAACATACCTTAAAGTGCGTTTATGGCACTATCGTAAAAACTCGCGCTCTGTTTTGTAGACCACGTAATTGTTTTCCAAATCGTCGCAAATTGCCTGTCTCGCTAAACTTACTAATTATAGTATTTGATAAATCCTTGTTCCCTTGCGGTGTCTTCTCTAGAGTCAGCCTACTCAGCTGATATTAGAAGGTTTCCTCTTATTTTAAGGTGTTGTCTTTAATGATACAAGAGACAACATTTATTAAGTAGCTCCTTTGAACGAAAAAAAAAAGCTTCCTTTAAAAAAAATTGTGTTTTGAAGCTAAGGAGAGTCAAATGTGAGTTATTCACATTTTTAGTTTATTTTGTCTTGCCCCCCTGATACGTACTCACGGAGGAAATTGACAGAAAATAAAATTTAAAAAAGCATTCCTGTTTGTGGGTCGTCACAAAAGATCCATTCTCCAGTTCTTTATTTTACCTTCTTATTTCTATCATTGAGAAAATGAAAGAAAAATAAGGTAGATAGCTTAGTTTAAGATGAAATAAACAATTTTTAATATAAGAGAAAAATCGCATCTGGAAACTCGATTTTTCTCTAATAGTTTAGTTTGAACTTCTTTTTTTACAGTAAATTCTTGCCATTTTTTTCCCTTTCGTGTTTTTCTTTCTCACCGACTTGAAATTTTGTACCTTTTTTTTTAAAGTCAAGGTAGTTCTTTGCTATTTAAAAAAACGTGTCTTGAGCAACGAGTTTTACTCCTGGTGGCACATCTGTTTCTTAATGATTGTCAATGGTAAACGCAAACTGTGAGCTGTCCTTACCTTGCAGCAGATATTTTTTGTCTTCCTTTGATATTTTCCCAAATTAAGCTGGCAGTTCGGACACAAGTCCTCCCCATGCCACATCTTGGAAACGTTTCCTTAGAAACGGTACGAGACAGCAACCCCCAAAACATCCCCGAAAACACAGCGCCACTGCAAAGAGTAAAGTCAGCTTACCAGCCTTCTACGTCACCGTAGTCATCACGGGATTCTTGCAAGAGCCACAGAATGTGCAGAGGGACTCATCCTTAAAATCTTCGCGATCATCGACGATGAAAGAAGAGATGTGGAGTTGTGGAATATCCAGTGCATTTTCACCATCACTCTCGGCCTTGCTGGCCAAGTTTCGCTAAGATACTATTTCGGAATCAATAATTAAAGATTACGTGGTGATTTTTATATAAGCGAAAAATTTACCATAGAATAATGGTGTGGTGAAATAAACACTTTAAAATCTGACATGCGAATTTTAAATCGCACGTTAGATTTAACAATGATAAAAACTGCTCAACACCAAAGAAGACTCATTTAGTTTTGGTTGTACCTCTTTCAATGGGATCGTGACATACGCTTACTGCTTAAATGCCTTCATGGCCAGTGCCCCGAGTATCCGGCTGTCAAATAAACTGACACGGACTAGTGATATTTCTGTGAAGCAGTCGAGGCGTGGAAACACAACCCTGAGATGCCCGAAATGCTCGCGTGAAACAGAGGGAGGAAGGACTTTTGCAGTCGCGGTAGTGAAAGAATGGAACAAACTCCTTATTAACATTAGATCTAGTCCGGCAGAATGTTATACTTTTTATGAAAAACGTGAATTATCTTAAGGAATCTATTCGTCCACAAAGGTCCAAAACCTTCGCTGACATATTCACTCATTACAGTTTCTGTAATGTAAGTGTAATTTAAGGTTCTGCAGCTACGAAATACCTTGTATTTTGAGCTAGACGTTTTAAGTACAGTGTACCGTTCTTTTGATCGCAGTGCCAGTATTACAATATCTGAATTATTATCGTTATCGTACAAGGCAAATCTTGGCGTCATGACGAGCTGGGTTATTTTTAGTGGGATGCATCTTGTAGAGGGTTCTGGAGAAATAACAGCTTTTTAAGAAAAGCCTTAAAAGAGCAAACCAGGAGGACAAGTAAAGTTTTAGAAAATTGAAACGGAGAGTATGGAACAGGATTGATATTTTAATTTTGGGCGTCAGTTTTTGTCATAGAACGTGACAAGGTAGCAGCACTTGCGTGACGGCTAACGCTAACATGGAAACTGCAGAGACCTGGTAACTAACTGCTTGCATTGACTTGGCTACTAAGCTTGTTTGGAGAAACAAACTGTTAAACAAAAACTCACGGAACTGAAGCATTTATACCTGGATTATATGCTTTCAAAATGTCTCAGGCCAACGGTAATAAAGAATTTAGCATGACAAAAGAGGTGAGACAGTTCTTGAGAATGTATCGAGGAGAGTGAGACTGTCATGTTCAGTTTTTGCTTATTGAATATTGAAAAAACAATTTGTTTGCTCATCAATGATGTTTAGCCATTAGAGCATGTCGTCACTGACCCAAACCTTTTCCAGTCGTTTTCTTCCTAATTTAAAATTTTAGGTGGGATTTTAACGCTCTTTGTGGAAATTCAACCTCCTCTTTGAAGCTGAAGTTAGTGTTGAATATTTACCAGATTTTACGTGACGTTAAAAGAATAATTTGGCCCTTCAGGTTTTCAGCATGAAACACGGGGTTGACTTGCTGCAGGAGATATTGGACAAAGTGATCGTGGACTCGACTTTACTTTTCAACCTTCTTGACGTAAACAATGGGGAGGTTTAGACCTTTCAAATGCTAAAATTATCTCCCATCGTGGGTGATCCTTTTAATTTGTGGTCTGCATGTAACATTTCTCCTTTGCCGTTCTGTTTTTTTTTTTCTTTTTTAATTAATTTTTATTTTATTTTAAAAAACACATATACCATTCAATGATAAAACTTTGTACACTAACAGGAAATTGTTGGTGTCAGTAGGTGATGTTAGTTCAATAGTGACCTTAAATATATACATTAAACTTTGAAGCTCATTTAAGTAACGTTAAATCCATGAGCCCAAGGATAGTTGTAAAACATTTGCAGTATGAACCAGGTCCTAAGTTTTATCCAGCAGCACTTTTTTTCGTTTTTATCACAGTTGTAAAAAAGATAGCCTTTCTAGCCCCATACAAGAAATGAAATGAGCTCTTTTTACCTTCATTTTCAAACTCCCTGAGGAGGTTTTTTTCATCAAATTAAAAAAAGTCAGTGGGATATATCAGCATAATTTTATAAAGTAGACAAATTCTGATGCTTTGTGCTACTCATGAGTAATTTCTTGAAGAAATTTTAGAATGAAAAGCCAGAAGAAAACAAGAAGCTTGTGAGACTTCTGGTGTGTGATTTAACAGAAAATCATTGCACCTTGTTGCCAAAGACTTCACATGGTGTATTGTTTTATGGGGTTCTTGCTCATTTCTTAACCAGCAGGTAGATTTTTTTTTTTAAACTATGGGAGTTTGAGGCATCATTTGCCTAATATGTTTTTGTCGTGTCCTTTTTGTTATAGGCTATGTAGCAATTGGCAAGCTTTTCTGAATTAAACAATGTCTTTAAATGTTTCATGGTCCTCAACACTTCTCTCTTGTCCAATTTTGCTGTATGCATTGATGTCTTTGACGCTTGTCAAGTGTTTTCTTCTTCAGGAGACCTCTTTGAGCTAATAAAATTTTCTTTCAGGAACTTGATAAATTTGAAAAAGCTCTGAAAGATGAAGAGTTTCGAAAATTGCTTGTGGAATATGCTCAAGAGATATCAGATCCAGAAAACAAGAAGGTTAGTTTGTGGTATCATAAGCGTACTCTTCTCATAAAATGCTACATTTGTAATTTAATTTTAATCTAATTTTAGTGTTCCAGGTAGTGCAAAGTGTAGTAGAAGTATGTGAGGCTTTAATTTTTTTTTTGTTATATAAACTGTGGTGTTTTATAACAATTTCCAGTCCTGAGAGAAGGCATAACTATACACCTGTAAAACTGTGATAATTTTTTTTGTTAACATATTGATATGGCCAATTAGCTGCTGACACATCACTCAACTTTTGTGTACTTCTGTCTGGTTGATGATTAAATGACAAAGCATTCACCATTACCAATCCAAGGTCGTTTGCAAAATTTTCTTGTCATTAGAGGCCTATGGTGTGGATACAATTAACAGAACAATACGTGGCTGCTTATAATAATGAATTTTTTTCTTCTTGTGTTCAATACATAATCTTACTTATTCACTGAACTCACTCATACCCCTATATACTATTTTCTATTTACCTAATGTACCTTGTAATAGCAATGTAATGTGCTGCCTTGCCCATTGATGATGATGAACTTTATTCATGTGTCAATTATAAAATAGCAGTAATAAAACCACTAAGTAAGGACACAACAGGTAATTTAGATAAAATAATAAATAACTAAGTATTAATATACAATTAAATAGCATAAAATATAGGAATGAATAGCATAAAATTTGTGGTCAGCAGAATCAGGCTAGAGGACCTTAAGACATGGGGGGGGGGGGGGGGGGCAGGGAGGAATAGTCTGAGCCTAACTAAGATATAACTAAGAATCATGCACTGCAAACCAAGCAGCCCACACAACCACCATCGTCCATTAACATTTCCAAATCCATTCCTCTAACTGCCCTCTTAAAACCCGCATTTCCCGCTTTTACCTCATTATATGATGTAGATTTTGCTATGAGCACATTCCACTATTCCATATTTGTTTCAGGAAACCAAGTTAGGGATAGAAATATGAAAAATTGTCACCCTCCTACACACAAATTTTACAAATATTATTCTGACTTGTAGAAATATGAAGAAGAAATAGCACAGATGGAGAAGATGAGAGGAATGGATGTGAAGTTTGTTAATCCTGAGGTACACGTTTGAAAATTGTTGCTATATTCATTTGATTGTTTGATTCATCTCTTGAAATCATTCAAGACATAGAGGACTTTATTCTTAGCTTTTTATTTCACTTTAGTTATTAAAAATCTTTGAGCGGCATATTTCAGGATCTGTTAAGGATAAAAGACACATCCTCTGGTTTTGTTAGGGACACAAGGATTTTTATAGTTATGAAAGACTTTGCTGGGATTTTGAAAGTATCTCAACTTGGACTAAAAAAACTTGGAATTCTAATGCTATAAAATGATGTTATTTTTCCTGCTGCAGTACCTTGTATAATTATATATTTTAATTTTAATTTAATTTATTAGATTCGCCGACAGGTAGGGACACCACAACAGCTTGCGCCAATTACTGCGGGCCCAGTAAACCCACCCACCCCATCCCAGGGGAGGACATCTACCACACAGTAATCTCATATGTGGGAAATGAATGTCTCCTACCCCTAACCCTGCAGGAGATGGGGCCTACGGTTTACTTGTCCCTATCCGAGAAGACTAGAATATCTATCCATTTCTTGATATAAAGAAAGGTACCAAATTCTCTTCAGTTATTTTAAGACCCTGAGTGTTGGTCCGGCTGGGGCTTGAACCCTCAACCTCCCGCACAACAGTCTGGCGCTCTACCAATTGAGCTAATCAGGAGGTGGATACAGTACTGTATCTTAAAACTAAGACTGAAGAGGAAATCTAGAATCATTAGAGGCTTGAATTTGGTATATAGCAGTGTATACACATCTAGAATTATTACAAGAATCATGTTTTTAAGCCAAGCAAGCCAAAAAGTACCACAAGCCAACAAAAGTGTGGTGTGATAAGTTTTTCATGCATTGAAATTTCAATTTTGCATTTTGTTAACAGGGTGGTTATGTTGTAAAAACAAGAGATCTTGGTAGTAATGTCAAAGCATTTGTCAACATTTGCATGAATCAACATATTGGACAAGCATCTTCACAATATACTGAAAGAGAAGAGAATGGAAAGAAGTAAGTAGTTTGCATTTTACATTTCTTTAATGTAAGAAACCTGATTAGTTATGTCCAGTAACATCCATGTGGTTTATACTTGAACCTCAGATAAGAGAGTTATGTGTCTCTTGGAATAGAGTTTTTCGCTTAATTTGTGTTCAACTGACAGAATACAAGGGCTATGGTCTGAGAATTAATTTTAGTCAAGATAAAAATGTGTGTTCCTTGAATAGAGTTGTCCTATCGAGGTGGCTAATGCCAAGTTGAAATTAACACACTGCTTGGAACTTGTTCATTGTGCACAAAGGTTGGATGTTTGGATTCTCTACTTTTCTTCAAGCCTGTACATTCTGTTACCATTCCATCTTATATATTAAACTGTCATTGTCGCCTCTACTGATATAATTAACATGTGACTAACGACAAGGCCTTTGATTTTCATAGAACTGACAGATATAGTGTTGTAGACTTTTGAGTTTTCGAGTATGTTTTTTGTTATGTTAGGGCGACCTTTTGTAATTCATACTTGGATGTTTGTGCAGAGCTCTAACTGATGCCATTCTTAACTTTTTTCCAATGTAGGAGAGCTGGTCATCAGTGGAACATTCCGTACAGCTTATCACAACCAAGAGAGGATGTTGACAGAGGTATGGTGTGGAAGAATGTTTCCATGAAGCCCAGCTGAAGAGTTTTATGTCTTTATTTCTTGAACTTATCTTTATAAATACTTATTAAGGTTCACTTGATGTTTAAACTCAAGTCTTTTATTTTTCACTTGGTGACAATCATTTGTGTGTCAGATTTTAGACATGATTCCCTGAATTAAAAGGAGAACTTGAAAAAATTGACAAGGCAACATTTTATAGTATTTTCATGTGTGTAGAGAGAAATGAAGCAGATCCAGTTCTTCATTATTAAGTGTGGTGTATCAAACTAACTGCCAGTCTTAGGAAAAGAGTTTGAACAACACTTTTGTGTTGTTGTCCGTAGAAATGAACTTCTTAAATGTACTTGTATGTGATTTGACACTTGTAGCTGGCAAGCACTGTACTGTGTATGATGCCGTATTCCACCCAGACACTTACAAGAAAGGTCAAGAGGTATGATTTCAAGAGCTCTTAATGACGTCAAACTGTTTTTTGACATCTTTGTCTCAGTGATCCAAGACTGTCAAATCATAGATAAAGGTGACAAATATCCAGTGCTTTCATCCAATAAATTGACATCAAACTGTTTTTTGACATCTTTGTCTCAGTGATCAAAGATTGTCAGATCATAGATAAAGGTGACAAACATCCAGTGCTTTCATCCAACAAATATGAATTTTTTCTTACAATTCCCTTGTAGCTCATAAAACATTCTATTCACATATGAAGCTTTGTAAGGAAAAACCAATTTGACTCTTTATCAAAACTCCTAATTGATTAATTAAAGACAATGCTGAGATGTTTGCTATTTGATAGGGCCCACGATAAAACTGCAGGGAGTTTGTTGAAAGAGAAAAGGCCACTTTCATTAATCATAAATGAGAAAACAGAGTTTGATTTATTTAATTTAATAGCTTTCGCCAACTGGCAGGGACACCACAACAGCTTGCGCCGATTACTGCAGGCCCAATAAACCCACCCATCCCACCCCAGGGGAGGACATCCATCACATGGTAATCTCGTGTATGGGAAATTAATGTCTCCTACCCCAACCCTGCAGGAGACGGGGCCTCCATTTATTCGTCCCTATCCGAGAAGACTAGAATATCTAACCATTTCTTGATGTTATAGAAAGGCAGCAAATTCTTCTCAATTATTTTAAGGCCCTGAGTGTTGGTCCGGCCGGGACTCGAACCCTTGACCTCCCGCACAACAGTCCAATGCTCTATCCATTGAGCTAACAATTTTATATATTAATTAGGACAAGAGGTTTAAACAGTTGATGATTGACACCGCTATAGATGGAATACTGCGAGAGTTTAAAGCAAAACTGGACAAGAAAAGTAAGTAGATTTAACATCACATTGAGGATGCTGGGACTGACTTTTAGCAAATGTAATTATGATATCGTTATAAAATATTATTTCATGATTGCCATTAATTTTTGTTTCCTCCAAAACAAAGCTCATTTATTTTGTCTTCAGGTTGAGCTATTTACATGCAGGGGTATAGTAACCAAATGAAAATTTTTTGTGACCTGTAATACTGTACATCGTTTAGACCTTAAATTCCCAAAGATGACATTCAAGGGAGTTAAACAGTCTACAATTATAAGGACCAAGACAAATGAGGTATACCACATTATTGTCAATTTTAATCGTCAACTAAATGTTAGCATAATCATGGCTGTTCAAATGGCTTTATCTACTTTAATTGATATTGTAGAGTCTTACAATGCTAAGATATTACTGTAATTTATCAAACTTTTATATTCCTTTTCTCAGAGGGAAACACTGTCAATGACAACGATATAAGAATGTGTTAGTCAATATCATTATGAAAAGATATATACTTCTGAAATATTAGTAGCATATTAACATGTGGTAGTTTCCAAAATATATTTTGACTCACAGTACTCCTCTGTTTAGGTGCCTAAAGACTCAGCTGAGTTGATGTTTGGTGGTGAAAAATTTCCGTATCCCTATAGTGATGAACCAAAAGTTGTGACAAAGGAGAAAAAACCAACAGTCAAGGATGGGCAGAGACATAAAAAGAAGACGGATGATCCCAGTGTACCAGAGTTTAGAATTGTACATCGAGGGCTTATTGATCTTCAGAACTTCACAAATGCAAGGTGCTGCTATGATCAACATTATTTTATAATTGCCAATGGAATACTACACAAAGTTATACTACTTTTTCTAGAAATTTGATTTGCAACTTTTTATTTGAAATTGAGGTAAGAAAATGTTCAGTTCCTGTAGTAAAATGTGCATAAGAATTTCAAAGAACACTGTCACCTGGGAAAGTTGAAAAAAAATTAATACGTTATGGCTTGCATATGCTCCTACCATTATCCTCATTTCCCATTTTGCCACCTTTCCTGGGGAGGTCAAAATTCTTGTGTAGACTTTGTGGAAGAGATCAGTTACATTACATACTACCATCCTAATAAATCCTTGTCATAATTTGAATTCAGGGATTCTAATCCTACCACAAGACCTAAAGAACTTGTTGTCTACATTGACTTGCCACTGTTGGTAAGTTACATGACTGTGCGCATTAGTTCATTAGATTTAACCCACAATGCTCACATGACTGTCTGAGTGTATATCTCACATTTCATAACAAAAAAAAACTATGCTATGTTGCCACATGTAAGCTTTTTTTTTTTTTTTTTATCTGTAGGAGTCTGCTGCACATTTGGAGTTAGATATTCTTGAGAAACAGCTGGTGTTGGTTTGTGAAAAGCCTCATTACAATTTAGACATATCCTTATGAGTTACATGATATCATTAGTCTGAGATAGGCCTTGTTAATTGAAAAGCTACTGTTTCAGTCCTTGCAAAAGTTCAAGATTATAGGGAATGCAGTAGACATTATTGGTTGTACAAATTCATTTGTTAGGAGTTGTATTTGCACTGATAAGAAACACAGGCCTCAAGAGTCATTCACCAAGGCTAAGTGGAGAGGTTGGGTTCATAGCCTTGACCATTCATTGTGTTGTTTTAGTGGGACCCTTGCCTCTCACCTTGTGTCTTTCCACCCAGTTGTTTTACTTGGATTCATGCAAATTGTTGGAAGGCTTGATAAATTGTTAGGGGGTTACTTGCACCAAATTAGCATCTCATGCAACTGGCAGCAAAGATAAACAGTACAACTCTCTCAGTAATGAGGGCTTGAAGTCTGAAGACTTAACCAATCACATCCATGTTATACAGCTGGAAAACAGTGATTGTTGCCTTAACATGATACACATAGCACTGCCTTATCCAATTGATGAAGAAAAGGGATCAGCTAAATTTGACAAAAGCAAAAGACAGCTGACTGTTACTTTACCTGTATTACCAGCCACAGATATTTCTCAAATGGTAGGTATCTTTATCTTTCTGTTCAGCAGTATACTAGAATGTTTAAGGAGGATCTATGTACTGGTGAATCCTGGGCATAGTGAGGTTCACAGAAACGGCATAATACCTTCATTGAAATCAGAAAATATGTTCACCCAAGGAATGTTCCCTGGTTGATCACCTTTCTGATTTTAATGTTTAACTCTTCAACTTGCTAATTATGTATGAGATAATTAATACTCACTGTATAATTTGTTATTTGGGTCACATGGATGCCCCTTGATACCCTGATTAAGAACAGATGAGCAAGCTTTTTTGTTTACCCAAACATGGTGATCATTATAATCTGTAAACAGACTCCCAAGCTTGAATAAAGGAAATTTTTTCTCTTGTGAAGCTTGCCAGTTTGGGAAAACATCAACAGCCTACTTATCTTAGTTTGTACTGTGCCCTTCACAGCTTTTAACATTTTAGGAAATACACTTTGACATAATTTCAAAATCAGTAGGAAATTTTTTTGCCCCCAGTCCCCATTTACTTCAAGCTCTGGTAATGAGCATAACAACAGAGGGTGGGAGAAAAAGTAAGAAAACTGTACAGAGTTTACAATTGCCCACCTCTTTTTCAGAACTTGTTGTAATTGTTTTCCTTTAGGATATGGGAATTGTTGCAGACCAAGTAGAAGATGAGGTACAACCAAATTCACTGCAATTAAGCAATCAAGATGTAGAACCTTTTTCTGGAGAACTTCAACAGCCTAAAGGTGATTCTGTGGAGCAAAGTTTGAAGGTTAATAACAGAAAGTTGTCCGATGAGAGTAATGAAGAGAATAAAGTATTGCACATATGTGGCGTGGAAGATGAAACAGACATTCGGTTTCAGCTACCAAGCTCGTCTTCAGGTATGTCTCTTCAACAACAACAACAACAGCATTTATTTAGACACGATAAAATATTCAGCAAAAACAGCAATGTGGTCTTCTTAATTAAGGACCTATCTGAGCTGTAATATGGGATTTCCAAGTCTTACATCCAACAACATTTACTATGCATTGCCTTTAAATCAAGTTACAGAATTTAGTGTTACATGAAACACCCTCTTAATTGATGATTTTTTCTGTCTTCTCAATGTCTTTTTGCTAGACTTTGTGGGGCTATTGTAGAAAAGAATTATATGTGAATCACTTGTAATGGTCAGAGGTTTCAAATTTTTCCACAGAAGTCAAAATAGGAAAATTTTCAGTTCATTTTTATTTGTGAATGGTTTTATCCTCCTTGTGAAAGGGAGACGAAGATTTTATTGGAAGTTTTTTGGAACCTCTATCATGGGTTAGGACTTTTCTACCCAGTTAAACTTACACACCACCCCCCAAAAAAATTAATCCAATAATGAAATAAAATGCTCTGATAACCTATCCACCATCCTTTTATCAAATCTGGAACAATGATATACAAGAACAATGATAATTTTTTGTTTTTGTTTGCTTTTTTTTTTCAGAGCTCTGCTCTCCTTGTTTCTTTACCACTCCACCTTACAGATACCACCAGCATGATGATGTCATCACATTCATTATTGATGTCCAAAATATTGCACTTGACTCAGTCTCATTGGGATTCAAAAAGAATAAGGTCAGTACCCTAAGTATTCTTGTTTGTTATGTACTGTAGAACAAAGCTGTCTTTTGGTCAGGAGTTGAAACCAGGCAACTTGAAAAAAACTCATTATCAGCCATGGTATATATTGACCTAAACTTGCTAACACCCTATCAAAGGGAGTGGTTGTGTCAAGTGTGAGAAAGAAGGAAAAATTGAAGTTTTAACAGACCCCTAATATCGTTTCACTATGTCAGGTTAAACAACTTTGAAGGTCAGAAAATAGGGAATTACCTGTATATTTTGATTCATTAGTTTGATTCATATAAATACTGAAAAAGTTACTCCTACTTTGAATGCTGATGTCAGGGACAGGCACTCAAATACTCTAGCAACATATCCAAGGGACTACCAACATCCATGGTAGCTTTTGAATTATGTTTTAGGAATAAACAGGTTTTCATTAAGGATTGTGGGGTCTGGAAAATAGTGTGTAGTGACAGGCAAATATTCTTCATGTCTGAATCCAAAATAGCTGAGGCCTCCAAAATTGAGCAGGAGAATTTTGTGTTTAGCTGGAGAATTCTCCATTTCAGATGGAGAAATCCTTATTCCTGATTCCTAATGAACTCTCTGAAATAGGATAATACCGGTTTTTTTTTTCCACAATCCCCATGTATGACTAGGAATGTGACAACTTAAAGTTTTCAACTTTATTGACTTATTACCTTGTTTAGGCATACATAAGCTTCCCATCTGGTAAGTCTCACCCAGGAGAGCTACCTGCACCAGAGTACGCCTTGTATCTGCAGTTTCCAGATGATCATAACCTTGATTCAGATCTCTGTAACATTGACGTCAATGAGGAGAACCTCGTTTTGAACCTTTACAAACAGGAATCCTGCAAGGGGATGTGGGATAGTTTTGAGGCAGGTTCAGGAGAAGAAAGTTTAAAAGTGAGTATATCAACTGATTCCATTTAATTCATTTTATGGGCTGCAAAGATATATTAAATACCTAGGGGTCTATATTGGCAAGCATCTTAACTGGCAGTCTCAAATACAACATATAAACAATAAGATGATAAAAAATATTGGAATACTTACAAAACTAAGGTATAACTTGAACCTCAGAATACTCAAACAAATGATTATACTATGCATTAATCTATCCATATCTAAGTTATGGTAAAATAGTATGGGGCTGTGCTTATGAAACCAAATTGAATTACCTCCAAGTTAATCAGAACAAATGCCTCCGAAGAATCTTCTTTGCACATACTAGGGAGTGTCCTGATCCATACTATAAACTCTTAGAAATTCTTAAACTAGAAAACATATATGAACTCAGATTGTGCTGCATTATACATAAAATTGTGAATAAAGCTGATAGCATTCCAGATATCATCTCTGATGTCCTAACCTCAGCATCTAGCATACATAGATATGATACAAGATTCACAAATGAATTCAATTTTTTTAGAATGCACATATCAACTAATTCTGGCAAAATGTCTTTCATGTATGCTGGACCCAAGATATGGGAATCTGTGCCACTTGAAATTAAGTGTCTCTCTTTTACTTCCTTTAAAAAAGAATGGAAGCGTCATCTCTTGGTTGGTCAAAGTTGAATTCACTACTGGTTTGATGCTAGATAAAGTAACTCAGTTCTCTTGCTCCTAAACTGTAGGAATTAAACAACAAATCTTACCTCACTTTATTTACCCTACATAATTTGCATTAATCGCCTCATTCTTTCTTTTTATTTCTCATTTTTTTTCCTTCTTTTAACTTAATTGAATTTTTATTTACTTATTTACTTATTTCTCTTTTCTCTTTGTTTACAATATTAATAGTGTATAAATACCTTGGTTAGTGTAAATATAGAATTTAAGTGAAGTAAGTCTTGTGTAAATGTTCACATACACCAGTTAATTACACGTGACAGTGGCCAACTTGAAAGCTTAAGCTCCTTTGGTCACTGTGCACATTTTATATATAATTTACTGTTCATATAATTATATTCTGACTTTTGTAATCTATAGCAATCTCTACTGTAACCTCTCGAAATAGTGCGAATAAAAATGAATGAATGAATTGGCTAGGTTTGCTAACCAATTGCTGGATGGCACTGAAACACTCCATAAGCTCATTGGTCACTAGGCTTTTTTTCATTTTTGAACTTTCGTTTCTATTTTTGATTTTGTTTTTGTTTTTGTGGTGTGGGTTGGTATGTCATTAATCTGATTGTTAGTACAGTCCACTGCTTTGTCAATGTGGGTAGTCACATTTTGGCACAAGTGGGTGTGGCTTTCACCCAGCCAGTTAATTTTAATTTTTGATCAGATGGTGGCCTTGCAATTACCTTGCTCATTGTTGGCTTAGAAATGTTAGTTTCAAGGTGATTCAATGTAGTGGCAACTAGTTTTGAGCAGTTTCAATGGTAGTATTCATTAATTGCTGTAAATGAAAGTGTAGGTACTTCATCTGGGATATTTGGGTGGTGCAGGAAATTATATTTTGTCTCTACCGTCTACAAAAACTACTACTAATGGTCTTCACTCCTTTTCATATAATTATGGCTTCAAAACTATGGAACTCTCTTCTGGACTCTTTTAGAACGTCTGACTTTTCTGATTTCAAGCGCAAGATTCTACAGTATGACTCTTTCTCATAGTTAAATTTTAGAATGTTACAATTTTACATTTTACATTTTAGTTGTATTTAGAATTATACTTGTAACTCGAAGATACCAGCTTATTCTTTAGCTACTCCAAATTCGAGATTAAATAAAGTATATGACTTTGTGTGTGTGTGTGTGTGTGTGTGTGTGTGTGTGTATGTGTGTATGTATGTATGTATGTATGTGCAGTGAGGGTGCATTCTTACAAGATTTGTGGCCTATAAGTGCTATAGGGTTATCCTGGTTTCCAAAGCATAATGCCAACCATAAAGGGGTTAAGTTTCTAAAGAAACTGTGGTGCTGTGTCGGTGGGGGTAACAAGGTAATTTGATTATATCAACTAAGTTGAAATTGTAAATCGGACACCGTAAAGAGTTAACTAGCTGACGTTTCGAGCGTTATCCCTTGTCAGCCCTTGGCTCTGAAAAAGGGCTAACGCTCGAAACGTCAGCTATTTAACTCCTTACGGTGGCCGATTTTACAATTTCAACTTGATAAAACCAAATTATAATGCCAACCAGTTATTTCCTTACATGGACTGTTAGTCTATTGCAAGGACAAACCCCCCTCTCCCGCTCGATGCATTTCATAAGTTTCCCTCGAAAGCTTGAGGTAAGTGTCTTACTCGAGAACATTAGCGTTTATCCACTAAATCTTCCATTTGTTTCTCTACTAATTGGCTTTAAATTACGCCACAGTCCCATAAGTAAAGTGTATCCTTTATTTTGTAGACTCAGTTCTTCGTTTCTGAAAAAATGGTTGATATGATGATGGAGGAAGTTGCTGAGCAGGATCCGTGGGTATGTTATTTATTTGTCTGACACAATGGCCAAAATGATAAACTCGCATTACACGGCAGGTTTTTCTATGACAAGTTTACCTTGGCAGTCTGGATGGAAAAACATTGAGTCCTGTTTCCAAACACTGACATGCCAGGTTTTCAACAGGGAGACTTGTTAGGGACAAAATTTGTACGTGACGTAAAAAAAAGGTGCCAGGGAAACAGCAAGGGATTTTAAGGAATTTCTATCACAGCAAATCCTGATTCGATGCATTTACTGTTATGACTCAAGCATTGTCTTACTATCTGTAATCACAGAAGCTCCATGAAAGGTTTTTTTTTTTTTTTTTTTTTTTCATATAAAAGAAAAATGATGCATAGCTTCTTAAAGCTCAACCACATCAAGAGTTGAAAATGACAGTTTTTTTTTAACTGCAGTTTCACTGGCTAGACGGTGTTGAAATATAAACACTACGTGTCTAAAAAGCTTCCTCCCCTCAGTGAACTAAGACAATGTACCACTGGCAGCTTTAATACGTGGGATCTGCAGGCCCATCAACCTGTGCTGCCTCGGTGTTGACTTTGTCTACTGTTATTTACTTTTTCATTTTCCATTTTCCTGTCTGTTTTAGTCCACTGCTGCTCCTAATGGTGAAGCACATGCGAAAGTTTCTTCCCTTACCGATGACTGCCTTACCATTCGAACAGACAGAACTGATCAAGGAAAGAGTCTTGGAAACGGTGAATTCTTGGAATCTCACATTGATGCTAAGAACGAGAAGCTAGACAAAAGGCGAATGGGAGACAACATCAGTTCTTACGAGGAAGTTAAAGTGACTAAGGTAGTGAAAGATCTTGAAAGAATCCAACTAGAGGAAAGCCAACATATAACTAAATCAAACGGAGAAAGGAATGGAAACACTGTGATGTCGGACTCAGAGGACCCTGACAGCAAAGAAGCGATTGCGGAAAAGGGTGACAGCTTCGTACCAATTGATGTTATAAGCAACGCTGTAAGGAGCAGGAGATCGATTTTGAGGAGGACTTCAAGTACTTCCACCGATGATTCGCAAGGTGACGAGAATGAGTCGAACGGAGTACCCGATTCCCCGAGCAAGAAAAATGTACGATTTAATCTTAACCCTAATGTTCGTGTTTTTAGCAACAAGAAAGATAAAAAGAAAAGGAAATTAGAGGCAAGACTGAAAGCTGAAGCGCGTAAACATTCTTTTGAAAGTGAATCAAGTGGGTCTGAATATAGCAATGGGACGTCACCCGTTGATAGCGGAACGGGATGGGACGCGTTTGATGATCAATCCCGCAGGACAGGAACTTATTCCGAAAATGGAGATACGGTATCTAAAGTGAATGATGTACACTGTGAAGATGATAGTGTAAGTAAACAAGCCGGTGTCGAAGCTTTTGGGATGGCCAACCATTTGATTTTTGAACTCGATGACTAACCATTTGTTGGCGCGCAAATCTTGGTGTTTGTAAATATCAAATAGATCGTTTTTAAAGAAGGTTGTAGGTACATAGGCAGGGTATGTGTCTGAATTCAATTCACACGAAGTAGCCTCACAAAACAGCAAATAAAATTAACGTTTACCTTTATTCAAATGCTTATGTCCGTTATGTACTCTCTGGCAACGTGGAGAAGAGGTCGCCCGATTTGGACTTGCTTTTGTAATTACCTCTTTTAAATCATTAGCCATGACTTTCAGAACATGAAGGCCCCGAACCACTTGAAAAGATTTTGAACTATTTACATTTATTGTTTCTTTTAGACTTTACGTATTTATTGTAGATTATTAGCACTATTAATTAGTTACTCTATATCTCCCAGCGTTAGCCCAGCTTTTTGGGAGTATAAGTTCCAAGTTCCAAGTCCAATATTCAGTGGATAACAAATACCAAAGAGATGAGAAAAATCCATTACATGATAAATATGCGTTAGGATGGATAAGAGTAAGAGAGGATTACAAATGAAAAACCTTTAAATTTTAAAAATTCGAAAATTTTTAGTCTCAGATACACAAATGGTAACGTAACTTCTTTTTTTCTTCCTTTTTTTAATTATGAAGCTAATAAAATGTCCCACAAATGAATATTAACCTGATAATTGCATAATTGATGATTAATTAAGCATTGAACAATAGACCTCAGTGGCCATTTGTACTTAACCAGAGTGGCTATTTGTACTTAACCAGAGTATTGAGGGGTTTTATTCTTTGGGGCCTCGTAGTGTGTCTATTGTTTTGCGTAGAATCGGATTTTTACCCCAATTGGCAAAAATGTCGCAGTCTGATTGGCTAGTTTGTTGATAAAGACAGAGCTGTTTGCATCAACGTGTCACGTAACGTGTCACGCACTGAAAGAATCGTTTTATTCGACGTAGATGCTAAAAAACAAATCGACTGTGATTTTTCGTGGTCTGCACTAGCTGTTATCGACATCAAAGTGTTCAAAATTTGTTGCGGACTCACCAACATTCTTGACCACTGATAAGAGTACAGACCGCGCTAAACCACTGTCGATAAAATGCCACTAAAGTGAAAATTGAAAGACAGAATAACGGGAAGAGAGCACTCAAATTTGATTGACGCCCCAGATTTCTTTGAAATACAATATGCAAGTTTCTGAAACCATTTTTGGTGCGCTCTGATTTTTTTAACTTCTAAATGCAATACACAAACCGTCAAACAAAAATTCTCAAATTTTAAATCGATTTCTTAATATATATCAGCTCGGAAATCGCTTGTAACCAATGATTCCTTAACTGTCTCACAAGCAACTACTGTTTCGTCGTATATTTCTACGTTTCGGTAAATAATATTCTGTGGTTGCTCCGGAGACCCTGTGTTGAAATTTTTTTTTTACATCGTCTGGGGGTATATGAAAATCTTATTACACGACTCGGGCAGTCAGAGGGCCAATAACTAAAATCAACCAATCAAAATGCTCTATTGCCAGTCAATATTTTCTCAGTATTGGACCGGGCGCTGTCCCGAATGGTCCCGAATGATACCTCACTTGTGTCCCTTTGAACTTCAGTCGTATAATAAATCTCTTGTTAACCAAGCTTTCTCGGGATCGTACTGGAAGAATATCGTCCTTGGTCTTTTTTGTATGGACCTCGCTGCACTCGGTCCGTACTGTCAAGACTTTGGGCCGATATTCTCCCAGTACGGCCCTCGCGCTTGGTTATTAAGATACATTTACTGTTTTCCTTCTTTCGAAAATTCCACACCACCCTCCCCTCCCCCTTCTGGCCTCCTTTTACATCTATGGTTACCAGTCTTCAAATTGTAGCCGAGAAACTCTATTCTCATCTAGGCCGGATAGGCGGTTGTTTACAGGATTTGGACCATAAGGTGTTTGTTTTCCACCAACGGATGTCTTTGTTCGATACACTACTCCATATGGAGGTTACCTTGTCTCAAACTTCACGGTATTTCGTGTAGTTATTGGGACGCACTCGGGGAACAATTTTTTTCGAGGGAATACGCTATCTGTTTTCTTTGCCACGCGCAAAAGGACTACAACCGAGAGCTTGCCTTTTCAAAATTTTTTCCCAGTTCAGCTGAAGAAATATGTCCCAACAAATTGGAGTGTCTGTGCCAGATTCTGAGACACTGAGTTCTGATAAGTCCAAACGTTTCACGGTAAGTTTAATCTGCGAAAATTTTTTTCTGACTAGTTCCCTTTTATTTGCCGCTCTTGAGGAGTTTATTTTCTACGGGTACTTGATATCTGTCAGCTTACAGCGTAAAAGCACGATAATCCTGTTGTTTACAAACTATTTTCAATAAGGGATTGAATCTTTAATGGTTACATCAGTTAAAAATTTTTTGTCGGGCTCACTTTTTTCCTGAGTCTATCAAAATTAATCTCCAACGAAAATAAGCTTACTACCTTTGATCTACTAACAACATGTTGGGCTTACTTCAATTGAATTCTCGATCGTATATTTAACACCGCAGAATGACAAAACTTTTCTTCTTAGGATGAGATACATGGCAAAAAAAATGAGGCTTGATGGTTAATTTGTTCATTGATATGTCTGAATTAGGTAAATTACAGTTCATTATCACTTGGTGAAGTTAAAACAATCGAAAACCAGTGTGTTCTTATATGAAGTATGTTCCGTTTTCAATTTTATCCAGTTCCCGTTTCACTTTTTCCCTTACTGACGATGGTTTTGGCTTTTAACCAAGTCTACCTTTTAGACCGATGGAAAATATTAATGATCACAAGTTGTGAGGGGAGAGGGACTGATATATTTGAGTCTGAATGAAGAGGAAAGGTGAAGGTTTTAATTAACATCACCAAGGGTGGGTACGGAAGGGGGCTTGAAGACACCAAGTGTGATGGCACTTAAAATTTGGGAAAAACCTCTCTTTTTTGAGTGCACAATGGAAAGAAACTTTCAATAGCTTCTTAAGCATTAAATGACAGACCCAAGCATGTATCTCCCCCAAATATTGAAACACAAACATACCCCTTTAGCTAACTAGTACTTGTTACTCTAGAACACCTCACAATTTGTTACCAAGTGTGTGAAAATATTGATATTTTACCAAGTATAATCATCTGATTTTATTCCAACTTGAGATTTCAAAAGATTTTTTAATGCATTTCTTTTTTTTTTTTTTTTAACATATTCTGCTCTCTCCTTAGGTATATAAAGTGTTAGTCAAGCTTCCTGACGGACGAAGTTATTTCATCTTCAGGAGATACAATGAGTTTTACAACTTATATGAAAAGGTGACATATATTATGGTTTTTTGAGTAGTAATATCGGAACTGTGGAGAAAATAGCAGGGGATGCAGTGTTATTTAGAAGTAGCCTGACCCATTACAAGTGAAATTAAGTTAAAGGCTATTTTGCATAACTCACACATGAGAGAATCATGGACAACTGTGCTCATTTCAAGTAATTTACAAGGTAGAATAAAACAGCTTGAAGGTAGAACTAGATCTCTGGGATAAAATGATAACACAATCAATCTTTTAACTCCAATAACATTAGCCTCCCACACAGTTGTTCTTATGTGAGTCATATTTCCTCCTTAAACACACAATTACTACATTACCCAACAGTTACTGTTTCTGCAACCAGTGTTAGTAGTAAAATGCGATCAGAACTGAACATGTCTGGTTGTGTGCACTGATACTTCTTCCTGTTGAAAACAAGAAAGCTCACAGAGAGCTCCCTTTGTTGTCCAGGCTAAGTCTGTTTATTATTCTTAATTTCAGATAAAGAAAGTTTTCCCTGACCTTAACATTAAGTTACCTGGGAAACGAAGACTAGGAAATAACTTTGATCCAGGTGAGTTATGACAAATAGGGTTAAAGCCATGAAACATACCAAGTCTAGTATGAAGTCTATAATTAACTGTCTAATGGAGACCTAATATGCTATTGGTCCTTTGCATCATGGGGTTAAGTTTGAGCCCTGTTGAACATCATAGTCTTATGTTCTTAACCAGGATACTTTCAGCCCCTTTTCTGGTTTAAGTTGGTATCACTGAAATTGTGGACTAACATCCTTCTCAGGAAGGGTAGCAACAATCCTATATGCTTTGTCCGCTGTTACGGGTCTCTTGGCTTGTGTGAAAGACTTTTCAGGGAGTTATTTGAAGTCTATTGCATCTCTTTCCACATCATCCTATTACATTGGATCACCCGGGAAAATGACTCTGTGGAGTATATGGTACTGCTAATAGCTTCGTGAATACTCCCAACTTATCTGGCTCTATAATGAATATAACTCACTATTTCAGGAACCCAGTAACCTTCATATTTTTGTTATAATTGTATTTCTTAAATAAATGTAAAAAGTCCTCCCAGAAGAAACCATAATGCTTCATGATATGAAGGTTTGGATGTACCTGCTATAGAAATTATTCTCACAAAGAGGACAACATTATTCAAGTCACCATTGTTAGTGTGGCACATTGATATTCAAAGCCATGTATGACTGATAGAATATGGCATTATGTCTTGTGAAAAAATCTTTTGCTATAATAGAAAGATGTTTTTTTGTCTACTCATGAGCATGGGACAAAGAAAAAAAATTGAGTCCCTGGGAGGAATTAAACCTCAGACCTTTGGATTCCATCTTGTTTTATAAAGAATAGGAAAGATCTTAAGTTTTGAGCTCAGTAAAGAAATGTAGAAAGATGTTTTTTCTTCTAGTACAAAGAACAAGTTCTGAAAAAAAACTTATTACATCTTTTAACAAGGAAGGGCTTTTTTAGAATTGTATGTATGATCTGTGACTCTGAAAACATCAGGCTTGAATCATTTATCAAAGAAAGCTGTGTAATAGTTAGGAATTTTTAGGAATATCTTCAGGAGTGACCCATCACTGACTGGAATGTTTTGTTTCATTTTATTCTTTGTCAGAGTTTATAAGAATGAGAAGAGAGGGGCTCAATGAGTTTACAAGCAAGATAATTAGCCATCCCAGTGCCATTGAGCAGTGAGTTTAGATTCCTGCTTTTTTTACTTTAAATATTATTGTTATTGAATACAGAGTTAGTAATTTTAATTCAAGCCCACTTTTAAAATTTTTAATTTAGGCAGCAAACATTTATAATAAATTTTGAAATTTGGTATTGGCTGATTGCATCATGGAGGGAAGACGTGTTCTTACGACTTCCTACTATTTAGCTTTATTTTGTCTACTTTTCTAAGCACCACCAACTATTATCAGGTTCTCTGAAAGTCCTCTAACATCGCTAACTTCGAGCATCTCCGTACATTTACATACACTATCTAAATGGCAATGTGGTGGCAAACTTTTCATACTTTCATCTGGTCTCCGTGGCAGCCATCTTGTTTTGGAGAGACAGCTTCGATGAATTAGGTACTTTACCATTTGAATTGGCTATCATATGAATGGAATTTCTACTTTTAATCCATCTACTTTAAAAGTTATTGCAGTGGGGATGTTGAATCTAACCCAGGCGGTGAAATTGTCAATAATTCGCTTTGCAATACAAGATCTTCAACTAATAATCTTTAATGTTTGTTACTTAATGCTAGAAGTTTAAGGAACAAGGTCTTTGAATTACAAGCCCTGTTGCTAGAAGATTATTTTCCAGTCATAGCTATCAGCGAAACATGGCTGGATCCTAGCTTCATGGACTTCGAATTAGGTTTGAATAACTACTACATACGCTGCAAAGACAGAAAAGATCGTAGAGGAGGGGTGTCCTTTTGGCAGTACACATGGATTTGATCTCGGTTAGGAGAATGATGACAATATTGAAATCGTAATGGTGGAAATTTGTCAAACCTTGAAGGATAACATTTTATTTGGAGTGTGCTAGTCAGATCCCCTAGTGCTGATGTGGGATATTCGCTCAAATTACGTCAATGTTTGGAAAGAATTGAAATGACTAGATTTGCCACCTGCTACCTTGTGGGCGACTTTAACTTCCCATGCATAGACTGGCATAGCTTAACTGCTACCTCAAGTGATAAATGTACTGCTGATTTTTGTGATATGCTTAATAATCATTTATTGGTTCAATGTAATATCAATCCAACAAGAATGCTAAATGAAGCTGATGGCAATATACTTGATTTAATCCTGGCTAAAACTCCTGATATGGTCAGTAATGTTGAAGTACCGAGTGATCATTTTAATTCTAATCATTTTCCTGTTAGTTTCAATATCAAACTCCTATCTGGTCATCCTCGTAAGTCTGTCTCAAGGACAAACTACAACTTTAAAAAGGTAAACGTTATTGAACTGAATGAATTATTGAAGTACATCCCATGGAATTGTGCTTTTTTGGAAGAGGATGTGGATATTTGTACTGAAAGAATCAACGACTTAGTACTAGCTGCAGCAGATATGTGCATTCCAACCTTTACTGTGAAAAAGAAAACTAATCCCCCATGGATCACCAGTGATATTCTTAAGAAGGTCAACAAGATAAAAAGGTTATGGAGAAAACTAAAAGCTCGTCCATCAGAAGCCCTTAGCCAAAAGTTTAAGGAGTTAAGAAGATCTGTCAAACAGTTAATAAGATCTCAATACAAACGATATCTGCAGCATCTGTCCAGTCAACTTAAGATAAACCCGAAACGATTTTGGAGCTACCACTCGATCAAGTCAAAATCAAAACGGCTTCCAGATGTAAAGACTTACAACAGAAGATCTGTGACAAAATCTCAGGAGCAAGCTCACTTATTTAATAGTCACTTTCACTCAGTTTTTTGTAAACAGAGTACAGGGATACCAGCCCCAATACAAACTAACTAACAAGATCCAAGTACTGATGTCATTACCAACTATGTGGCTTGTGACACTAAAGAAGTTGGAAAACTTCTCAAAGGTATTAATGCTAATAAGTCTTGTGGGATTGACATTTATATAACTGCTCATTTACTTAAAGAGACTGCTGATACATCTGCAGTTCCTCTGAGTATGCTTTTCAATTTATCTTTCAAACAGGGCTGTCTACCTAAATTATGGAAATCAGCTAATATCACACCTATTCATAAGGATGGTGATCGTGAGCCTGTAGAAAATTATAGAGGCATTTCACTTCTATCCATCATTGGGAAATTCCAGGAAAGAATTGTGTATAATGCTATTTACAATCAAGTTATCAGTTTTGTGCACGATTCCCATCACGGATTCCTCACTGGTCGTAGCTGCACTACTCAACTACTCTTAGTACATCATGATTGGTTCAAGGTTTTGGATAAGAGTGGCCAAGTCAATGTAGTGTTTATAGACTTTTCAAAGGCCTTTGACCTTGTCTGTCATGACATTCTTTTAGCCAAGCTTTACAGATATGGTGACCACGGGGACTTCCTCAACTGTTGTAAGCATTATTTGACAGAACGTCAGCAGTGTGTAGTAGTCAAAGGAGAGGCTTCCAATTGGTTAACCGTAACCTCTGGTGTCCGTCAGGGTTCTTTGTTGTCACCATTATTCTTCACAATATACATCAATGATTTACCAGGAGTAATTAGTAAGAACAGCTCAATTGCATTATATGCTGATGATGGCAAAATGTATAGGGTTATTAATACTCAAGAAGATTTGTTGTCTTTTCTAAGTGACATAGATAAAATATCAGATTGGTGTGAGATGAACAGGACGACAATTAATACTAAGAAATGTAAGATCATGCAAATAACCAGGAAAAAGGCACCCTTAGCTGGGGAGTATAACATTGAGGGTCAACCTTTGGAATGTGTTAATGTTTATAAAGATTTAGGTTTGTTTACTGCTAGTGGTCTCTCATGGAACCAGCATATAGATAGAATAACTGCTGAGGCCAATAGGGTTTTAGGGTTGGTAAAAAGGACTTGTAGGGACTTAATGATGTTGAAACCATCAGAACACTTTATTGTAGTCTTGTGAGACCCTTATTGGAATATTCCTGTGAAACTTGGAACCCTTATACTAAACATAACATTGGCAAATTAGAGGCTGTACAGAGAAGAGCTACCAGATGGATCACTTGGTCTGATGATAATTATGGTAGTAGCCTATCTAAATTGAAATTGTTGCTATTATCTGATAGGAGGTTCATTAGGGATGTTACATTTTTGTTCGATGTAATTAATGGCCATTGTGACATAGACATTTCCAATAAGCTCATATTTTGTAAGGACAGAAGCATGGCTTATAATTTGTGGAAAAATGACACACAGGACCTTGTCTCAAGTTTTAGCAGAACTAACGGTCTGAAATATAGTCTTTTTAACCGTATCGTTGGTGAATGGAATAGCTTACCTAATCACATTAGAGAATCAGTGTTGAAACTTTTAAAAAGAATGTTATAAGTTTTGTTAAGGATAAGGATAATTAGGGCATCTACTTTTATATTTCTATATAGTTTTGCTGTATTAAATTTTTTTTTCAATTAGAGGGGGCATTCCTTGTATGGTGTGTCAGCGCTTTTGGTTGTCTCCTTCTCCACAGTTTTTCTTTTTATGGTTTTTATCAAGTTAGACCTTAATTGTAATTAATACTAATTGTTTGTGTATTTTTGTGGAGTGAATTTGTAATAAATAAAATAAATAAATATAGAGCTATGTGCTAGCAAGCACCAAATGGACCCTTACCAACCAGTATTCAATGGTACCAGTTATAAACACAAATTTCTCAGGTAAATTGCAAGAAACCATTAAAATAACCTCTTAGAATAAACCACTGATACTTTCAGAATACTGCCATAATCTACGTCCTCAGTATATTTAAATTGCTTGGATGCACATGGATGATTCACCACAACGAAAATTTTACAAATTTAGATGGCATAGAAAATGGTGGACTAAGCATTCAATGTCTTCTGGTTGAGTAGGATCCTTAAACACTCATTTAAATTTTTTTCTAGCCCTGACATTCGTCTGTTTTTATCACTGGATAATCCAAAAAATGCCCAAGTTAACAATGACAATGAACAGTTTGGAGCTGATGAGGATGACTCACTGGTATGGTTGATGGAAAATTAATTTTGTTTTGATACAATAATAGTTGCTGTTAAAATGTAGCTGTTCTTTATAGTTATATAGATAAATAAATGTTTAATTATTTGTTTCATGATGTAAGAGTCAAAATAGAGTTACTGTAATGAATAAACCTCAGAAATGTCAAATATAATTACCCCTTGAGTCTGTTTTTCATAAATATGTACTTGGAAATGTTGCTGCAGAAATTAACTCTGCACATTTACTTTAATTGCTTTCATTAGGTACAAAAAGAATAACAAATGACCCTTTTTTCATTTCAAAATTATAGATTGAACTACAATAATTGTCTTGTATCCCTTTGTTACCTACTCCTTTTCCCTAAGCCTGATGGGATTTATATTACAATATTTTTACTTTTCTTATTGGATATGTTTTAAGTACTTGTAATGAGACTTCAAACTAAGGTAAATCAATGGAAAGCTTAGGGATGGAAAACTTAATTTTGCTTAATTTCCTTGAGTTACAAATGTTTTTGGTGCCAGAACCAAATCTTCAGCTATTTACAGCCCAAGTATAATTACAACAACACGATGCTCGCCCAATCCCCCCCTGTTGGAAATTTTAGGTTCAGCTGAATAACTAAAGGTTATCTGATAGATCAGTCTTACCTTTCCATTAACTATCAGTAGAATATTTAAGGCTTATTTAGATTGGGAATTTGAAATCATTATGATTATCAATGTCAAATGTAATTTTTTTTATAACAAAGGCTAAGGATCTGAACAGAATTGATCTTGGAGACTCGTATAATCAAAAGTAAGTAGGAGTTTTGCATTCCTCAACATTCTTTGAAGATCTGTCCTCTGCAAAAATATCTTGTTGAATATTTTTGTTATCACCCTCTAAAAAGGACTTGAAATTGACTGATTAATACACCCTTAAATGCAATTTTTTTCATTATTTTTAACAGGGCGAAGCCAAGTGATTTTCTGTTTCTTAAGGTTATTGGGAAAGGAAGTTTTGGAAAGGTTAGTGAGTCATCTCTAATTTAATGAGCATCAAGGTTCTAGTTATTCCTATTGACCTAACCCAGGGGTTTCAATTATAGCTTTCTCTGTGAGTGGCTGTCAATAGTGTCAGAGGCAGCTGCATCCAGAAATGGGGCTGAAAGGAAAATCAATAGCTTAGGGTGAGAATCTTATTTCAAGTCCCATTGCTGGCTTGTAACTCACTGGTGTGAGAGGGAACACAAAATCTAGACTCAGGAGTTTGTTTGCAGACAAAACAGATGGTTTTAAAGGGTCTTATAAGTGAGGGTAGACCAACAGTAACTGGCTTTGTTGAAACTCTTGACTAAACTCATAAAATAATATTTTAAAAGCTTTAATTTTTGTAGTGACACTCTTGACAAACTCAAAAAAACTTATGAACTTGGAATCATGTTTGACTGTTCATAATTTAAATATTCCTATTTCAATCCAGGTTTTCCTCGCCAAAAATAAACAAGAAGATCAATTCTATGCCATTAAGGTTTTAAACAAAGCTGCCATTAGAAAAAGAAATGAGGTTTGTGAAACTGTTAAGTGTGGAATTAGATAGAAATTGGTCATCTATAAGAAAACAATCCAGCAGTGAAGTGTCAGCTTCTAGAGGTGATTCTGACCTTATGATTATGATATGTCACTCTCTATATGCAAAATATTCATTTAGAAATGAAGCTGGCTTTGCTTATCTCTCCAGTAGCCAATCAGCTAACCACTACTGATCTTTACTTGTCTGCTTAGAATGTTTTGTTTAGGGTTAGCCCTATAACTCCAAGATCTGATTGTTGATTCTCTCCTTTAGCTGTTGGAATTTGATTTAAAATTATATTAGTGACAAGAATTTCATTTGAGATCAAGATAACAAATTCTATCTGATGAGTTTGAGTATTCTCATTCTCTATTTGTTGAAAAATGTATTGATGGATATTATGGGGAAAAGTCACATGTGAACCACTTCTGAGAGTTAAAAAGGTTAAACAAGTGAATAACAATAATCAAAATTATTTTGGTTTCATAATATATCAGAACTGATGTAGTTTAGTTAGGGATTGCTGGTAGAAGTTATAGTTTACAGCAAATGGAAAACAACACTTGTGCTGATAATGATAAGGCCTTACATACTTCTTTGGAGCTCAAACCCATGCTTTTATAAAAACCATAGAATTCATATCAGTATAAACTTAAATAGCTTTTTTAAACTTTTTAGGCAAAGCATATCATGGCTGAAAGGAATGTTTTGTTGATGAATGTTAAGCATCCTTTCCTAGTGGTAGGTAACCCTTCATCTGATGTGACAGGCGATCAAATTGGAGTTTCAAAGGGATTCTCCTTTATTACACTCAAAAACTAGGTTTTTTTATTGGCTTAGAAAAGTAAATGCACTCTCACTCAGGAGAAATTCTTACATTCACTTCACCACTAAATCCACTTGCTTAAGGGGTTGAAATCGACTATAAACTGAACTGGAAACCCCAAGTTAAAGCACTGCACACTAATACCCCATTCACACCAGAAAACTTGTTTAGTTAAACCGGGTTTAACTGAATAGAAATCAGAAGCAGAGAACTGAAAAACTAAATTTTCCACAAGATTCAAGCAATTGCTAAATTGTATTTTCAATGTGCCACATTTGAAGTCAACCAAATATTGATTTGAGCAGCTTCTATGGAGCTGTTGTGTTAAACCATGTTTAACAAAACAGCTTTAAAGCATGTTTAGGCTTTGGTGTGAATGGGGTATAAGTTTGGAGGAAAGCTAAAATTCCTGAAAAAGTTCCAAGCCCTTCCCTCAAGTGCTTTAGAAGAAATATATTTCAAAGGGATTGTCCCAAGCATCGCTTACTGCATCACTATCTGGGAATCTTGTTCATTATCTACATTTAATATATTGGAACACTTGCATCTAAAAGCAGCCAAACTAATTCATGAACTGCCTAGCGAAACTTCTGACACTGATGTTCTCGACCTTGTAAAATGGAAACCACTAGTCTATATTTACAAGCAAAGGCTTGCTTCCATAATGTACCGGGTCTATCATAATATAGCTTACCTGATCAATTTGCAGCACTATTTGAAACACGCAACAGCAATAATTGTTATAACTAAGGTGTACAAATCATTTCTCACTTGTGCAGTAGTACAATAGCAACATTGGCAGAAATAGTGTAAGGTACAGAGGACCCATTGCTTGGAATTGAATCCTTAAAGCCATCAATGTGCTTCCTCCCATCAAATTTTTAAACAAAAACTTAGACAGGCCTCGCAGATAACAGAACAAATTCAATTTGAAAAAGAGGCCTGTATGGTGACATGAAAACAATTACATTTCTTATACTTTTAGTTTTTATTTTTAGAAATTTCATTAATTAGATTTAAGGTTTTTATATTTAAGATTGCATGTGCATAAATATGGATTTTAATTGAGTTACTGGCAGGTCCACACCAGCCTTTAGGTTGCCGCAAACTGACCTGCCTTATCAAAAAGTACATGTATATATGTATGTATGTGTGCAGGCATGCTCCAAACAAGCCAGTTCCTGTTGCAGCATTCTATCATTTTAAATCATACAGAAAAATTGGTAATTGTGAAGAAGAGCTCCCCAAAAAACCTGTCGGCCGACAGTCGGCCGACTGTCGGCCGACAGTTGACCGACAGGCGGCCGACAGTCTACCGACAGGTTAAGAAAAAAGAAAAATTGTGTAAAAAACGAACAGTTAACGTGACATAACAATCCGTAATGGTGATGTATGACTCGACAGACTTCACCTACTTACCGATCGACGGCAAAGTTGGTAGTATGTAAAGAAACGTTTCTTCCAAAATGTTATCAGATGCGTATAGGATATATCACTTGCGTAATTTACAACACACCAGACAATCTAAGAATCGCATAGGAAGATAATTTAATCGAAAACTCGGCCAAAAACTCTGAAAACCATAAGCTACGTATCAATACAAACACTTTCGTTCCAATCGCCCAACAATGCAACGCGGCCTCTTATGGTATGTTAAGTATGTATGTATGTATTTGTTGCTAGCATCGTAATCTATCTTGCAGGTTTGGGATGAATTGCTATTTCCAATTTCAAGTTTAATAAATGATACAACTGTGAATCTTTTTACTCGTTATGTTAAGTAATAAAATACTATACGTAACAATTCGATAATTAGACTTGGATGCGTGATGCGATAATTGATTTAGGAGCGCGCCGCTAATCTAATGTTGAACAATACACATGTTGGTTCTGTCTCTGTCGGTTCAAGACTTTTGATCAAAACTCTTGATCTAAAACGACCACGATACCTCGTTTTGCCACTCTGCGACAAACGCAAATTAAAAAATTAATAATTTAAACCCATATGCTTTTGTAACGGCAAACTTAGAATCCCTAACATTGTGTGATCGTTTCACGGACAAGCTACCGACAAGGTACCGACAGGTTACCGACACATTACCAACAGTCGGCCGACTGTCGGCCGACTGGCGGCCGACAGGTAGCCTATATTTCAGGCAAAACCTGTCGGCCGACAGACGACCAACTGTCGGCCGACAGACGACCAACTGTCGGCCGACAGACGACCAACTGTCGGCCGACAGTCGGCCGACAGTCGGCCGACAGTTGGTCGTCTGTCGGCCGACTGTCGGCCGACAGGTTTTTTGGGGAGCTCTTCTTCACAATTACCGAAAAATTACTTTAAAAATTCATTTGGAAAGAATGTTAATTGGAATATCTTGTTGCTAAACATTTCAGGGATTGCATTACTCCTTTCAAACACGTGACAAACTCTACTTTGTTTTGGATTATGTAAATGGAGGAGAGGTAAGATCTGGAGCCTCTTCAGCTTCAATTTGACTTTCGCTTAGACTTGAAGCAGTACCTTAAACTGTTTCTTCATATTTTCAGTTATTCTTTCACTTACAAAAGGAAAGGTATTTTCCAGAAGCAAGGTTAGTACTCAGACAGCTTATTTAGATCTAGTACGCGATGTGTAGTCAGCCTTTAGGTTAGTGTTGAAGGTCTTGTGCCTGTTATTTCAAGTGTTGGTATTGTCCAGTGTTGCCCAAATTAATCTTAGATCTCTCAATTAAGTACTGGTTAAGTAAGAGTTTGGCTTAGGAGGAGGGGAGGGAGAACTTCTATAAAAAATGCAATCCTCTTTGTCAAGAGAACATAAATTAAAGTAAGATATTGTAAGTTTTGTTATGGACAATGTAAAAATATCCATGAGGACTCGGATGTTTGATCTTTCTTGTCCTGTACCTCAACAGTAATGGGCTACCGGGCTAAACATTCACACTCCAGGCTTACACAAAGAACTGATACATAACAGTGACACAGAACAGATACAGCCTACTTATTTACAGTTTTTGTGCACTTTGTGACACATCTATTAAAAAAATCTATAAAGTTTTTTTGCTCTAATAATGGCAATTATTATTTTTTTGTCAGGGCAAGATTCTATGCAGCAGAAATAGCATCAGCAATTGGATATCTTCATTCTCTTCAAATAATTTACAGGTTTGTTAGAATTTTTTGGTAAATAAATTAACTTTCACAACGGATTGTTTCTTTGTTTATTCAAAAGAAATATTTATGCGCATTTTTTTTGTATCTAGTTCATTGAAATCTCTTCGAAATGGAGTTCTATATCCCATTCAGTAATTTAATTGTGAATGATCCATTTAAAATTATGTACTAAATTGCAATTATATGCAATTATAAAAATAGTAGAGAAAGAGAACCATTGAGTGGGTTTTAATACATTTGCTGTACATTGGTTAGTGAGGTTTATGATTTTTCCTGTAAAATATAGACCTGGAAAAGGTATTACAGGTCTTTGCCCTTTCACTGAAAAGGAATCATAAAACATTTGAACTTAGCAAGGGGTTATGGTAGCTGGTCCTAACTTTGAATCTCAGAACTGTGCATACATTAGAGGTGTGCCTTACTTATGGTGAAGGTGGTGCAAGGCTTTTAATGTGTGTAATCAAATTCTTAGATAAATGTTTTGTATTAGGCGGAACACTTTTTTTGTTTTGACAGAGATTTAAAGCCTGAAAACATTCTTCTAGATCATAAAGTAAGTGGCCTGTGCCTGCTGGACAATGTTGTGGGAATAACAAGAATATGCACTAAAATTGGCTAAAACGTTTTTATGTTTGGTTTAAATCTATCATTCAAAATGTATGTTACTGGGACTTTAAACAGATTTCCTCTTCCTCTTACAAAATTTGAGTTGACCTCCTGATTGTAAAGATAGTCTATGGGCTCTATTTATGAAGCCAAAATGATTATTGACCAGTCATTGTTAGTCCTAATGAAAATCTCTTTGTGTACTTTGTTGAGGAGTCAGAGGTCTTAGGTCTAGTGTACAAGTATTGTTTTCCCATATCATATAAAGTAACAAATTGTTGATCCTTTCTGTAGGGGCACGTAGTTTTAACAGACTTTGGACTTTGCAAGGAAGGCATAGAACCTTCTGGTACAACGTCAACATTCTGTGGAACACCAGAGGTAATTTGCTTGTTATTGTTGAGGTAGTAGATCTAATTTTAAAGTACTTTTAGAGAATTGCTGTCAATTTTTGCTGTTGCAGCAATATGAATAATTTGACAGTTTAATCTCCTCTGGAACTACTGTTTAACCCTTTCACTGTCATGAGCGACCAAGACAGAATTTCTCCTTGCAATGTCAATACAATATCAAGCAGACAAGTGTCGAAAAAACAGAAAAATACCAAGTGGGACTTTTAGTGGATCCAATACCAAATTCTCCAGACTTACACGAGAAGAATTGTATGGCAAACACAAAGGAGAATTACTAATGAGATCTTGGCAGTGAAAGGGCTGAAGTCCTGTTCTTCCTCAATCATGGTAATTTCTGTTAAAATGTTACCTTGGCCTGTAGTGAGTGAAAACATATGAGATACTGCTTTATTTTGCAGTTCACAAATCTCATGCTAAACTATGTGTACAACAGCTTATGTTTGAAAACTGCGCAAAGCTCAACTACCATACAACCCTCTTTTTCAGTGGCAGACAGTCTCCATTGTCTAATTGTTTTGGAACAGGCTTAATACCTTGCTTGACATCTTGAAATGTGTACTCTATTAGGATTGAGAGCAGGATTTTTCAGCACTAGGATTCCACTATCATCTCATAGTAAACTGGTAGAAAGCCAGGTATCTGACATTTTGGTTAAATAAGGGGGTCGCACGTACCTTTATTTTATTTATCCTGACCCCGCCCCTCAAAATTTCATTTTGTTGTGTTAGGCCTGCTTGACTCTGAAATGTTTTTGTTTTGTTGAAAGGGTTGGACAACTGCTACAAAACAGGGCCATTGCATATTTGTCGCTATCAGTTTGTTCATTCTTTGATAAATAAAGTGAAGTTTGTCTGTTTATCATTGTACAGTACTTAGCACCAGAAGTTCTTCGAAAGCAGGAGTATGACAAAACAGTTGATTGGTGGTGCCTTGGTGCAGTGTTATATGAAATGATGTATGGTTTGGTATGGAAACTTTTTGTTCTGTCGATTTTTTTGGGTATTGATTCAGATTTAGTACACGATTGACATGATTGACATTTCTTCAATTATCTCTGTCTTACTTTAATTTAAAACTCACCATCAAAGTGACATTTTAAGATGAAACTATATATTGAAAGTTTCATGTAGTTTGTGGGTTAATTGGCAGTAAACTTTGTATTTCCTTCAAAGCCACCGTTTTATAGTCGAGATACCGCAGAAATGTATGACAACATTCTTCACAAGCCTCTTCGACTCAGAACAAATATATCAGCCAGTGCAAGAAATGTTCTTGAAAAAGTAAGTGTTTTTACTGTGGAAAAAGTTCCAGTTGAATGTTAAAAATTACCCTGGATAACCCCTCTTTAGGTTTGATTTACTGTGCCTTGTGAAAGGTTTGGAAAACTTGAACCACCCTCTGGGCCAGTAAGACACAAAACTAAAATCAATGGTGACTTGCTACCATTTTCCAGCAGCTTAGTCAGTTTGTTTCATTTCACCTACAGTTCTCTTTGGCTCCCCATGAAATATTCCTTTGTTCTGATCGGCCATTTTGATTGTTTACATCTTAGTTTTTCTTCTTTCAGTGAAAGCACTCTTTTACTGGGATCTTTAAAAAAAAGATAGATGCTTTGTTGAAATTAGATACTGAAATAAAGTGTTGTAAATATTTGTTGACAGCTACTTCAGAAAGATCGTTCAAAACGACTGGGTGTAGGAGAGAATGACTTTGTAAGTCAGTGCAATAATCTATGCTTGTTAATTGTGATCTTCTTAAAAGATAAATAAATGATAAATAACTCATTAAAACTCGTAAACCACAGAGTTATGGTTGGCCATGACTTTGTTGAGGACAATGATTGTCGTTCACAGTTTTTTAATGACAGAATTAAATTTCTTTTGACAAGAGGATGAAAATCAAGCAAAGAAGTGACCCTCCCAGGTTGACTGCATTGCAGAAAATAAGCTCGACAAAATTCAGGTTTACAAGGGATTCAAATCCATTCCTCCTAGATACTAATTGGGCACTACTATTTACTGACTTATAAAGCCACAGTTGAAAGTCAAGGCAAATTTTGGAGAGTTTAACTATCCTGTAAAGGAAATATCTGATCACAATCATTCAACAAAATAAATTTCATTTAACCTGTGGGTGAAAAATCAGATGGACTGTAATTCCAGGAAAGAGGTCTCAAAGGATTTAGGCTTCAACTGTTGTGTTGTGAAAGGTCAGTTTTGGGGGAGGACGTGATTTTCAGTGAGATGTTGTGGTACTGTTTAAACTGACATAGCTAGTGTCAGTCTCAGTTATTGAAAATTATGTTAAAAGTGGGCATCAGAGAAAAAAGGCAGGGATGCGCTTGCTCTTGCCTGCTCTTTGGCTCATCTGCACTAACTGGAAGCCTGAAACAGGCTACTATTGGCTGTAAGGGAAACATGCAGAGAGTCTACTGAAATTTACAAGGTCCATAAGAGTAATATGTTTCTTGTGTATGCTAATTAAAGGAAGAAGTCAAGAATCATCCATTTTTTCAAAGTATCGACTGGCAACTGCTCTATGACAAAAAGATCGAACCACCATATAACCCTAATGTGGTAAGTTAAGCCAGTTTTAATGGACATTATGGTGTTAGACTCAACAATTATGTATCACACAGATGCAGAATGCTAGACACTTACTTTGCTGCAATGAGGATTGATTTATCCATGGGTAAATCTTTTACTGCACTGTTTTGTGAAGGGTTCACTTTGATTTGTGAAGGGTTCATTTGATGAGCAAAAGTTGAATACTGATATGCTGTACATATTGCTGATAGAATAATTTATCCAAGTTACTTTTCTCATCTGTTACGGGTTCTGACTCTTCTCAACAGACAGGTCAACTTGACTTGAGACACTTTGATCCTGAGTTTGTTCGAGAACCTGTACCAGGTATGTGAAAGGTCATTTGCTTTGAAAGCCTCCATCCATTCATTACATCAGTGTGATGAGCAACTTTTTCCTATTCCTCTGATACAGCGTGCTTTCATATCCCAAAACAATAATTAGCATGAAATGACTTATGAAAATACAATATTGGAATTTGGCTGGGGCACTTCTAGGGGATGGCTCTTTGTCAAATGGTTCAAGTGCAAAGACATTCCTATGAAGAGGACAGAAGACACTGCAAACCTTATCGTTACACTTTCATTCTTTAGCAAAGTACTGGAACTACTAGTCAGTACATGTATATCAGCCACACTCGTTTCTGGAAAAAAAGTTGTTCGTCTTACACTGTATAAATCTATACTACGTGAAACTAGGAAAGGCCACTATACTAAGTAAGCTACTGTTAACATGAAAATAGCGATTGATAACAAGCAAATTACTCGTGGTCTATTTCGAGACTTTTCAAAAGCATTTTAGACAGTCAACAGCTAAATCGTATACCCGGTATATGTATGTTCACATGATAGTGACCAACTTTTAAGCTAGTGCGCAGTACAGTATTAAATATTTCTTGATGTTTTTACTTTTGTTCAAACAAAATTGTATCTTCTTGTTCCTTTGCTTAGTGTTATTTTTTGTGATCAATTCACTTGAATTTTACATAAGTTTTCACTCTTAGGAGATTCCATCTGCTCAAGAGCAGGGACCTAAAATAGTTGGCGATATGGGCCAAAAGGCCTGGGTTGGAGCCCTGACTGGGTTGTTGTGTTGTTTTGGCCAATGTCTTTTTTCCCCAGTATCTTATTGAGTTCCTCTGAGTTGTCAAGGAAACTTGGGACGGGTTAGGTGTGATGGACCAGCGTCTCATTTAGGGAGAAGTAGTAGTGCTTCGGAGCGTCATGGTCATAGTCAGTCATAAAACTTAAACTTGTTTGTTTCACTCACAACAGGTTCTGTCGGCAAATCAGCTGATTCGGCATTTCTAAGCGCGAGTGTTGATGATCCAGACGATGCATTCGTTGGTTTCACGTACGTTGCTCCTATGGAAGAGGTACTTCATGAATGAGTCACATGGTCTTATCGAAAAGTAATTTTCGGCTCTTAAGACAAGATTTGTCCTCCTCAGCAAAGAAGTAAACCTTAGTAAACAAACCTCTTACTGTATGCTTTAACATAAATTAATTAATCTACTTTGTCATACTTTAACATAAATTAATTAATCTACTTTATCAAAAAAGAGAGCAGACGTTCCCTCTATAAAGCTTTGGGGCGGATCCAGGATTTAGTCAAGGGGGGTTCGGAGAATTGTTCGCCTTCTGAAGGGTCCGAGATTTTGAAAATTAGGTCTCTGCAAACATGATTTCCAGCGGTCTGAGGGAAAATTTAGGGGTTCGACCGAACCACCCGAACCACCCCTGGATCCGCCCCAGAAGCTACGGTAACATATTTAATGACTATCGTCAAAAATAGGTGGAAAGTGAAGAAAGCTCGCCAGGTAACTGTTCCAAGACAATTAAAGTCATTGTCTTGCGGAAGTGCGCCTGTTTTACTTACACTATCATTTTAAAATTCATCAGCATCATTTCTATCATCGATTAGCCATCTAACAGTTATTAACAAACTTCAACAACATTAATGACGAGGTAAGAAATGGAAAAAATACAAGTTAGCCGGAGTAAACTCGACTCACTCCTGAGCTTGTGCTAAAGTTAACACTCTCGCGCGCTTTCCACATTTTCCCATGAATTAACTATGCCTGGTTAATCCACATCGATTGAGTTGCGTACTTTATTGCCATTCATGATAAATTCATTATAAATTGTGTTCCAATTTAATTTATTGATAATTATGCTTTGTTTGCATGAATATAATAGGATGTAGAGACCGAAAAAATACGTTGTATTTAAGTGCTAGTCATACTGAGTTGTATAAAGTGATGCAGTGATGTCTATTAAAATTCCTTGGTTCACTTGTGAATCTCCATTCACTGCTAGGTCATTGATCCGTGTGCGACAGAGCTGAATAACGTATACGCATGCGCTAGGTTTTGCTGCGGAAACTCGGATTTTCAGTCGTTCGCATGGTTGATTTCATATTCTGTGGCTTCGAGGCGTCGTTTTCCTTGCTGCTTTTGTTTTACAGAACAACCTCCAAAAACTTGGTACAAATTTTTCAAATATTAATTGTCTCCCTAAAACATCTGGAAACCTCTGGAAATAGGAAAGTGCCTTCGACGAAAACAGAGTTCCTCGATCTTAAAAGTCAGCCCTTATTATTTTCCACTAATTTCGCTAAATTTTTGACCTAGGACACTCGAGCCCGCGTTGTTGACCGCATACCCTCTGACCTAACATTGCATTATTGAACTCTGTCTCCGTGTGCTTTACTGGACGTTTGCGTAGGCGCACTCAGGTATGCGAAACGGTCAGCGAGGAACAAAGTGATTACAACGCCTAAGTTAACGTTATTTAGCCAGAATTTTGTAAGTTTACGCGGAAACAGACTTTATTGAAGTTTCTTTTTTAGTGTTTTATACCGCGCCTTCTAATTTTCTCACGCCTGAAATGTTTGATAGTCATTCTTAATGATATAGGTATCGGCAGCTACAGCTGACCTCGGAACGATACCATTGGCTTTTGATGATAAAATTAGCATTCTTACGACGCCGTGTAATATCTCCCCTGTACTTGTCGTTTACTTCCTGTTTAGTTCAGAGGATTGGTTCTGCCACAAAGTCACACTAGTGTACCTTAGTACCCAGGAAAAACCTTTAAATCAGTTTCAAAGCAAACATTGTGTTTTCTGCGCAGAAGATGAATTTTTTTCCATCATTCCGGTTTTAAAACTCTTGTTTTCTTTTCTGTAACCTCTTAGCTCCCCTCACATTCGTAATAGCCTTCTCACTCTATATTTTCAGTTCTTTTGATTTAATAGAATAGTGTATTATTCTTACTACCTTGATGCCGCAGCAATGACAATCTTCTTTTCCCCTCTTATTTTGCTGTAGCCGCCGTAAGTGACGAGCGATCTGAGAACTTTCTGAGTTACTCTAGGATCGCTAACTACCACAGTTGACTATTTCAGATAAGAATGCTGAAAATTGTCAAATTTATTTTGCATGTGTGTGTGTATATATATATATATATATATATATATATATATATAAGTTTGAGCACTCTGGCATGGCTTAAGATTATATATATATTTATATTTACAACCCACTCATTAATTTTGGCGCGATTTTATTGGTTACTTTACGTCACGTGGTGCAAAATCACAGGACAGTTAATACGCAATAACCCCGTTCGCGTCGATATTTGTCCTCCGATTTTTTCCGTGAAAAAGAAACATAGTCAACACAAGAGTTTCAACTTTTCCGTTCTCCAATGTACATGGAAGGAAACAAACTCCGATATGTATGCATAGATATGTACATATGATGTATATATGATGTCCAAATTGAGCACTGCGGGATGAGTCATTGCAGCCAGCATTGTGCATAGCTCACTAGGCTCTTCTAGTCTGAGCACTCTGGCATGGCTTAGACGATAACCACAAGTGTGGATCGTTTAAGGATCCATATTGGTTCTCCCCCATCCTAGCATCAGCACTGCACTGATAAGGCCCGGAAGGCCGAAACAGTACTGTCTGCAGTTATATATGACGCATATATCTATGTATAGATATATACATATATATCTATTTATTGCACGACTCGGGCAGTCAGAGGGCCAATAACTAAAATCAACCAATCAAAATGCTCTATTGCCGGTCCAATATTCTCTAAGTATTGGACCGGGCACGGTCCCGAATGATACCGCACTTGTGTCCCTTTGAACTTCAGTCGTATAATAAATCTTTTATTAACCAAGCTTGCTCGGGACCGTACTTAAAGAATATCGGCCCTCGGTCTTTTTTGTACGGAGCGAGCGCAGCGAGGTCCGTACTGTCAAGACCTCGGGCCGATACTCTCCCAGTACGGCCCTCGCGCTTGGTTAATAAGATATATATATATATATGTGTGTGTGTATATATACATACACACGTATTTATATATATATATATATATATGTATATAGGAAGTCTGCAAGTCGATTTTCGCGTGGAACAGTGCTCAATACGTTGAAGCAGAGCAGAATAAATATTATGAGAGGAAAAAAGGACGTAACTACATTTCCCGACAAGCCTGTTTCGTGAATCGCTTCACTCTTCAGGGGTTTAATGAAACAGGCTTGTCGGGAAATGTAGTTACGTCCTTTTTTCCTCTCATAATATTTATATATGTATATATATATGTGTGTGTGTGTGTGTGTGTGTGTGTGTGTGTGTGTGTGTATGTGTGTGTATGTGTGATACACATCTTGAATAAATATCTCGTATTGTGATCAACCAATTTGCCCTTTCCCTTTTACCTCAATATTTTCTGTCAAGCATAACACCTGTTTTCTTCTTCGTTCATTTTTCTGAGGAAAACTTAAAAAAGTAGGAAGAGGAATTAGAAGAATGAATTGCCAAAAATATTTAATAGAATAAGGAGTTATGATCAAACCCGAAATTCTCCCGACCGTCGCAAGCCCGGTGTGACATGTTGACCCCAGTCCCCGCAGATCCTAGTAATGTAGTTTCGCATTCGAAAACTATTTCCCAGGGTAGCACCGTAGTTTATTCCGCCCATTGTTTCTTTGACGCTCATTGTACTTTAGTTTGAGAAAATTACCTGTAGTAGGCTGTGCTGAGTGATAAAAGGTGTACCTTCCCACGCATTTTCCTTTTCAAGAAAAAAGTGTCAGGAGTTGTGACGACCGCGATCTTCCGCGAAGAGCAAAGCCTGTAGACTTAGCCATCTGTCACGAAGTTTACGTTAAATTACTGAGGAGGGCAGGAGTGCACTTTCCAGCAAATGAGATGTCCAAGCAGATAGACGTAACGGTGCCTGACTCTGAAACACTGAGCTCAGAGAAATCCAAGCGATTTACGGTAAGCTTTAAAATTGTCCTCGCTAAATATCCCTAAATTGCTATTGCCCGCACGCTTACTCGTGTTCTCCTCTCCTCTGTTTGCTCCCGATCATTCTCAAATGAAAACAAACAGGTATGCATGGATTATATCACAATAGTCGTCGTTATTTACCGGTGAACGACACAATTTTTTGAAAAAGGCTGTACGGACTTTCTAAGGGCAAACATGATTTGGAGTTACCTTGAGAATAACATTGAAGGAGACCTTTCTCTGCACTGTGTTTGGTTTGCGGCGATCGAATTTCACATTTCTGTAAGCGTTTCGTCGTTACGTACAAAAATACATGTAATGCAGCTGTGCTTGATCAAAAAGAAGTAATTGTAAGAATTATCCCTTTATTTTAATTTAAGAATTCTACGAGTCATGGTTTGGGATTTATGTTGAAAGGAAGAAGCACAGGAAGACAGTTAAAGCGCTTCGTCCTACCCTAGCCGGAGTTTTACCACCAATTAGCTTACATGTTTCCGATGTCATGTTTATCCCGTAATTGCCCAGAGGTATCCATTCATTAAGAGTTGATTAGGAAGGGACATTTTTGCCATTATTCGCTCATCCCCAATTGTGGAAAACCTCTCTGAGCCTTTTTTTTATCGACTTTAGACGAATGCCTGATTTGTACAATTGGCAATCTGTAACTCTTCTTATCTCACTTTAGACACGAACTGATATATTTCTTAGAATTGCAGTAGTCTCTGGGCTTAATTATCAGTTGCACTCATACGGCCTTTGTATCAAAAGAAATCCCCGAGTTAATTTGATATTCAGTAAAATCTTTTATGCTTTTTTGACTGTCGAGGGAATTTTAATTTGCCATATAATCGTGTTTGTCTTACCAAAAACCATTTAGTTTTGAGGACTGTTTTATTCACGGTGTATGGCCAGGCTCGTCGAATCACATGCCACATATTGGTTATATAAATATTGAACAGAACTTATCTCAAAATCTCTCACCTTGTCAGAAGTCACAGTAATTTATTTAAGCTTTTTCCAGAGTAAAACTTTATGATCGTAATATTCCTGGTTTGACAGTGAAATGTGATAGAGTAAACTATGGTCTCGCCAATTTGGATATGCATTTGTTGATCAGGACGTTGTCACTGTAAAAGTTTTACAACAGAATTGTACTTTCCTAAGGAAAATGTAGCCTTCATCAATGAAAAAATATCTTCAATCACTTTCTGCCAAATTATGAACTGCGTGTTCCCAATGTTCAGATAATATAGAACATAGTGCAAATAGCTTTTTGACGTTTCTCCTTCCTTTTGGTGCCTTTGGTAATATATGCTATTTTATAATTAGCGTTTCCTGACTGTTGTTTTATATCACCTGTGGCTCAAAAGTGTTTCCTTTTTATTTTTGAAAATGTGTTGTCATGAATAAAGTTAACTTTGTTTTGTATCAAGGAAACCAAAGGTACCTTCAAAGTCTTTCTGATGTTTGTTTTTCCTATGAAGATGTCACTGAACTTGGCTGGCATTACATTGTTATATGCACAATCGTTGTCTCATAAGCTAAAAGAATGAACTGAAAAGATAAGACCAGGCATCTAGGTTTCCAAGTGGTTGAAAGGGAACATTCACTCTTTGTTTTAAATTGTTTAATATATTATTGAGTTGGTTGACATAATTATTCAAGAGATTTTAGTGGAGAATGAGCCAAAAATGAAGAAAGCTTTGTTTGCAAACATTATGATTACCCTTCTCGGGAATTATCTATGTCAAATATGTGTTGTGATATAAATTGTTCCTCTGTTTGAATATTTCAAGCCAGTTGTTTTTTCTGTTTCTGTTTGTATTTCTCAGATACTTAAGAAGTTACATGACAAAACAAGAAGTTGAGACTGAGACTAGTTTGAAAAAGTTTCAATCCAAGAACAAATTTTGCACAAATTATTCTCATGTCTATATGCATGTATCTTTGATAAGTAGAGAATATTTTATAGTTCATGAGCATTTCAAATCAATTTTTATTTTGTTATTATTAGTAGACCTCAGTGATATGTTTTTTTACATTTGCAGTAAACTTACAGCTTGCTCAAATCATTTGCTTGGTCAAGTGCAAGCAATAAGACTTAAATTTTGGACTTGGGAAGAAATGTTCTTTTGCCAGATCCAGCATTAGGCTGGAATCAGAAAACATTAGCTTTCCTTCAGATGCTTATTGTCTATAAGACCACTTGTAGATCTCTTGCTGGTTAGCATCGCTCAAAAATTCTCATAGGCAAAGAATGCTTTAATGATGAGTTCTGATGAGGGCCTGCTTGAAAGCTACCACCCTTAATGAGCAGCAAATAAGGGCTGTTAACAAACAAATCAGACTGTGAAAATGTGGATTTTTAAAAGGCAAATTATAAATGTTACTCACATTTTTTTCTCTCCTCTTACAAAAGTGACCCACCTCAGTAAAGGTGCACACCTCATTTATATGCAACATGCAATTTAGACTCGTTTCTACAACAAAATATATTTCTGAAATAAATTTTCTTATTTTAGGTGTACAAAGTACTGATCAAACTACCAGATGGAAGGAGCTACTTCATTTTCAGAAGATACAATGAATTTCATCAGATGTGTGATAAGGTAAAAGGATTTTTTTTTTTGGCTATGTCATGGAGAGTGCTTTAAGTAGAGTTAGTTTTTGACAACTCCAGTCAAGTGTACATCATATGAAATGTAGTGTGGTAGCACCTTTAAGTTCAGAAATTGCTGACAACTTTTGTCCAAACTGTCATTGTCTTTCCCTTTTTCATATTCACCACTTTGAGTTTTATCAAATTATTTATTAATGATTTATTTACTTATTAGTATTAGACTTCAAACACTGTAAGAGGTAATGGAGTTTTTGAATGAGTCATCAACTTGTTTGGGAAGTGATGAATAACTAAGATGTTTGAAAATGACTACCAACTCATGTTTCACATTTATATGTAGCCTTGAGTTTGGTTTCCCAGAGATTAAACTTGAAAATTGTTGTAGTGCTCTGTAGTGAGATGATGTAGCTGTTCTTCTCTTCACTTTGCCTCTTTTCTTCCAGCTTAAAAAGCTGTATCCTGACTTGCATCTTAAACTACCTGGCAAGAGACTATTAGGAAATAACTTTGACCCTGGTAAGCATAAGAAAAAGTACATTGGATGAGAGAGTCCCGTTTGGTGCATGAGATGTGCTTTTTCTTTCGGAAAATGGATGTGTTGGCCAACACAAGAGAAGCAAATTTTTGACGACAACTAAAAGTTTTGCAAATGAAGTCAGACTATGAAGCAAGACTACATTTATGGACAAGCCTTGAATTGTTTTATCCAATGTAGTCATACTGTCCAAGTACTTATTGTAAACTGAAATATGAAAATTCTAAGGAAGAAGATAAGCTAAATTCTAAAACACACTTTAACATTCCAATCATTCTGACCTAAAGACAAAATAAAAAAACTTGCTAGAACTAAAAACAAACTCGCAAAAAGAGAGTCTTTGAAAGGATAAAAGAGAACTGCTTGAAAATAAACTCTAGCAGAAGCTAATAGCCAAGTGGGAAAAAACCATGTAGTGCTCTAATGTAACATGAACAATGTAAACTACATGTTTCAAGGTTGCAAAAGTGAGCGATAAAAAACTAAGAGTAAAAACTAGGTGGAACTTAAAACATCACATCCATAGTGGACAAACAGTAATGTCTTTATTGCGGTTTAACACAAATCAAACTTAGAGTGAAGGAATGTCCAGTGACAAAGGTGTGGCAGCTGTTACACTGGGGATTTATTTGGTTTGCAGTAAATTAAAAAAAAGAAAACATCTTTTTTCGAAGTTGCTCAAATGTGAACTGAGGAAATTAAGGCAAATAAATGGGCCATGAAATGTTTTACCATTCATTTTCTAGGAACTAATGGTAATTATTTTGGTTCTCTATAGAGTTTATCAAGATCAGAAGAGAAGGTCTTAATGATGTCACACAAAAGATCATCAATCACCCAAAAGCCATTGAAAAGTAAGCTGTTTATGATAAGTTTGACACTGCAGTTTCCTAAGTTGTCTTTTACATCAACGTTTTGCTATTTTTTCACTCATTATTGGGTTGGAATGATGTGATTTTCAGCCCTGAGGTGAGGGAATTCTTCTCACTTGATAATCCCAAGAATACTGAGAACAATGATGATGATGACCATCCTGGAGCTGATGAGTCTGAAACTCAGGTAACTTTTTAATGATTCATCGTACTCTAGATAACAAATTATCAAGTCAGACAGCCCAAGTTTTGTCCTAAGGCTATGCAAGATAATTTGGTTTTATCAACTTAGTCAACAATGTAAATTGACCACTGTATAAAGTTTCAAAGCTGACATTTTGAGCATTAGCCCTTCAAATAAGCAAATAAGGGGCTTTATAAAGGCTTTAATTTAAATCGTTTAAATAATTTTTAACAATTAATTTTAATGAGGCTTAAATTTTAAATCTGTTTCAATCACCCATCAGTTACTCCATTCCTTAGTGGTGGACCCTCTCCTAAGAAAAATTCCTGTATCTGCCCCTGTACCCTTTGTTACCTTAAATTGTCATTTCCTTTCTTAAGAGTAGAATCTACTTGTTCTAACTTCCTCCTTTCACTGCCTTTGCTCATTTTTGGTGTTCATATCCAGTTTTAGAGGTGTCTATTCACACAGAGTGTTTTTTCTTAACATGGTATTCCCTAGCATTCTATTTTTTTTCAATTTTTACAACAGGCAAAGGATATGGATGTTGACTTAGCAGGAACCAACAATCCAAAGTAAGTTAATTTTCTCTCGCCTTACAAGCTAAAATGTAGAGATACTAAATAAGAGCAGTTTTATAAATTTAATTTTGTTTGAAATAATTAAAAGTGTGTATGCAATGAAAGAATTCTGTTTTTTTCTGTACTCGAGTTTAATTTTAGGTTAGACTTAATCATTAGGCTTTAATTTCCAAAACCAGGGACATTCTGCCTTTCTTGTCTGTTTTTGTGTTTGAACTGTAAATTTGGGTGAACATAAACTGTCCCTGGGATATTGGGCTTGTTGAAGCCAAGGAAGTATTATTGCTTGTCATGGATGGAATATTGTATCAACCAGTAAGTTGTTGTAGACAAAAGTATTTTTAGAAATTGCAATATTAGTTTTAATTAGTGTATTCGAAGTAACTAAAAATCAGTATTTTCCTCTTTAAGGGGAGTATCAATTGTAATTTCTTTTTTATTCCAGGGCAAAACCCAGTGATTTCTTATTCTTAAAGGTGATTGGAAAAGGGAGCTTTGGAAAGGTGAGCAACTCATTGTGAGTATTCTTCTCATACATCTCAATGGCCAGAGCTATAATTTGTTCAGATTTGTAGTGGTAATTCTTGTTCCAGGTGATTTTTTAGACACAAGCATTGGAAAGGCAAAGGTTTTTTTTTTCCAGACATGATTATGTATTTTTTTTTTTTTACACATAAACAGATCCATCAATAAGAAAAAAATCAATTATGTTCTGTAGGATTTGAACTCACAGTCTCTTGCTTTCAGGGCCACTAGCCAGTCCACTGCACCACATTTGCACATATTCAATTAGTGTTAAAAGAATTATAACTTAGATTACAAATTTCTCTAGATGTGGATCCCCTGAGTTATGAACAGAGTTCGCACAAGTCCTGGAAAACCTGGAAAGTCCTGGGATTTTATTTTGACATTTTCCAGGACTAAAAAGTCCTGGAAAAAGACTACACTTAGTCCTGGAAAGTCCTGGAAATCTACTTAAATGAAGCAATAATAAAAGTTTTCAGAATCAGTGTTGTAATAAATGTATGTTGACCGTAAGGGGAATTGATTTTGAAATCTTGGGAATGAAAGGGTTTAATGTGAAATTTGGAGTGCTGGAAAAATCAATCTGAGTCCTGGAAAAGTCCTTGAAGTCTGTTCTGAAAAAAGGGGATGAACCATGTGGTATCCAGTCAAGTCGCTGATAGTTCAACTCACCAATGCCAACTCACTGATGTAGAAAATTGAGTAGAGATGTCAGTAAGTTTATCCTCAATCCAGTAGAACTTATTAGAAGTTAAACATATAGAAAAGGTAACGATCTTTAGTAAAAAAAAAAAATTTTTTTTTCTTCCAACAAAGTTTATAAGGATCTCAAGGCAATTAAAGCAAGATAAACATCGCCAATTTCTGTAACAGTTTCAGATGTGAATGAGTTGTGTGACAACAGCACCATTCTGACTCTTCATGTCAATTTGTCAGATTTTTTAAAGAAAACTTGGCTTTCTTGACAAGGGCTTTAGTAAAAAGCAATTCTTTTTATTTCCAACAAAGTTTATAAGGATCTCAAGGGGATTAAAGCAAGATAAACATCACCAATTAATAACAGCTCCAGATGTGAACGAAGTATTGTGTGACAGCAACAGTGTAAAGACTCATCATGTTAGTGTTGTTGTCACACACTAACTCGTTCGCAACTGAAGCTTTTATAAAGTCATTGCCGATGTTTCTCTTGTTTTATTTGCCTTGAGATCCTTATAAACTTTGTTCGAAATAAAAATAATTATTTTTGATAAATATCTTGACTATAAAACCAAGTTTTCTTAAAAAAATCTGACTGATTGGCGTGATGAGTCTTTACGGCGTTGTTGTCACACAATAACTCATTCGCATCTGAAGCTGTTAGAGTCATTGGTGATGTTTACCTTTTTTTGTTTGCCATGAGATCCTTATAAACTTTGTTGGAAAAAAAAAAAAGTTGGTTTTTTACTAAAGATCACTTACTTTTCTATATGTTTGACTTCTTTTAAGTTCTGCTGGGTTGAAGACCAACTTGCCGACATATCTACTCAATTTTATACATCGGTGAGTTGGCATTGGCGAGTTGAACTGTGGGCGACTTGACTGAAATTCAACCCTGTATGAATAAATACAAAAAGTCCATTCTCAGCTTTTTAATAATCATTATCCAAGTTCAGTGGCTCACAGCCACTTTGATTTGTCTACTAGGTATTCCTGTCAAAGAACAAGGCAGAGGATAAATTCTATGCCATCAAAGTTCTCAACAAGGCTGCTATCAGAAAAAGAAATGAGGTAAGTTCATCACTGGGTACACTTTGCGCAGAATTCTTTTCATCTTTCCCTGAAACAGTTAAGACAACATAATGTTTGCTGATTTTCTTTTATGATTTGGGGCTCTTGGATATTTAGTATCTGCTTGAATTTTTTTTTATTTCAGGCAAAACATATCATGGCAGAACGGAATGTTCTGTTGAAGAATATCAAGCATCCATTTTTGGTGGTAAGTTTACTGGTTGCCAGTTCGTTATTAACAACTTATTTCAAAACTCTGAGTAAGCTGTAATAGCCTAACCTTTGACAGACGAACCCTCCTTGCCAATCCAGGCCAGGCTAAGACAGCTCAGGCGCATTACTATGCCATTAGCTGCCTAGAACTTTTCCCAATTGAATCTTTGCAGTTGTTTCTGGTTCCACTGTGCCCCTATCATTTTCATTCAATTCTGTTTAACTAAAATGAATCAAAGACACATGTATTTTGATCCAAAACAGGGTCTCCACTATTCTTTCCAAACAAGGGACAAGCTATACTTTGTCTTAGATTATGTCAATGGTGGTGAGGTAGGTTTGATAGGAAGAAGGTAGAAACTGGTAAACAAAACATAATGAATCCAAAACCATTTAAAACTGTGGAGTTTAGGTTATGATTTTTTGTCTTTGCATACTGAAACAATTTTTGGATCTATCTAAATATTTTGTCAAATGATATGTAATTACATGTACCCTTTATTTGGGTTTTTTATCATATGTTTCATCAGTACCACAATCAAAATGGTGAATAGGATGTGGGTCCAAATTTTGAATAATTTATTGTAACCGTGTTATTTTCTAATGGATAACTAGAAATGTTTTTTTTTTGTACAACACTTTCATCTGTTAACCCTGTAAACCCCAAGAGTGAGCAGCAGCAGATCATAAGAGAAAAAAGGAAGTGATTGCCAACCTCAGGTGCTTTTATTGTCAGACAAACTTTCCTTGTGAGTGCTAAAAGAAACTTAAGAAAAGAGCATGGAGAATAATTATGGATGCTGTTATTATGGTGTGCAGGGTTACATTGCCAGATGATTTTTGTTAGCGTGATGGTCCTGCATTATTTCCTTGTAGCTTTTCTTTCATTTGCAAAGAGAGAGATATTTCCCTGAACCAAGGTGGGTTATGTTCTTATTTTAAAATAGCATCCGGCAGAAGTCTGTTAAAAATTATCCACATTAAGTCATGGTAGTTGTTCATCCTGGTGGGGGTTGATTTTGTAATCTAGGTTCTATTGTCTTTATTTTTTTACTCATCTCCTCATGATACTAAAACACATTCGGGTCACTCTTGGCAATTTGAACCCACAACCAGTTTCTTTCTTTTCCTTGGGTGCTTTATTAACTGAGTGAAAAAGAACTAGATGGAGGCTTTGGTCATATAATAGGTTCATTATGTGATTTCTTAGAGTACTGCGTACTGCTAGAATCGGGTGTCTCGAAAACTAAGACCTAAGACCCCTCGAAATCTAAGACCCATCGAAAAACTTCTGTGTAAGGAATATTTTAAAGGAAAGAAGAAGTCAAGGTGATCTCTACAACCTGGAAATAGTTAATAGAGTGAACTATGACCCTGAGGAGCTACAACTTGGGAGATCGTGAATTTTACTTGGGGTGTTTACATGCAGGCTACCGAGCGGCAAAATTAAACATTGCATATTGATAAGTAAACTTTTTGCTGCTTGATTTACACTGTCTATTTGATTCATAGAGAACAAGCGATTTTCAATTTTCCATTTCTGTCGGCAAACAAATGCCTCGTGAAAAAAATTTTTTCTTGCAAGTGACTTCAGCATTTTTCATTAAAAGACGGGAAAAACTTCTGCAAAAAAGTTAAACTAGTCATGGCAACAAGCGCACAAGTTGATGAAGATCTGCCTACTTTTCCTTTGGGAATGGATTTTTAACTCCCGAGAAAGAACCCAGAAAAAGGGAAAACAAAACAATCAACACCGGTTTCATCTTGTTTCGCAACTCTAACTTCATTTCCACGCAGTTTTTGACCAATCTGAGACAAGGTCATTGAAGCATAGTGAAATACTTTTCTGAAACAAAATAAATAAACAACGCATTGAAGCATAGGAGAGGGAATATCTGCCCTTTACACATAACTACAGCGATGAAAATGTTATAAAACAATTGGTTCATACGTCAGGTGTACGTTCATTGAGATATGAAGCACTTGGGAAGCTAGAGTTGCTCTCGGCTACGCCTCGAGCAACTCTTATGCATCTTTTGTGCTCTCCAAACTTCCCACGTGCTTCACATCTCGATGAATGCACGCTGATGTATGAACCAATTGTTAAGTGAAAAGCGAAATGGAAAGCTCACTTTTTCTTTCTAAATTAAATAGACAGTGTAAATCTAGCAGCGAAAAGTTTACTTATCTATATCCAACGTTTAATTTTGCAGCTCAGTAGCCTGCATGTAAACACCCCAAGTAAAGTTCACGATCTCCCAGGTTGTAGCTCCTCCACATCATCATAGTTTGCTCCATTAACTAATAATAATAATAGTTAATCTTTATTGAGGATGTAAACATCACAAAAAAGTGGTTTACAGAGGGGTCCTCTAACTATGTCCAAGTTGTAAAGCTCACCTTGACGTCTTCTTTCTTTTAAAATATTCCATACCCAAAAGTTTTTCGATTGGTCTTAGTTTTTGAGGGGTCTTAGGTATTAGGTCTTAGTTTTCGTGACACCCGCTAGAATCAGCAATGTCAGAAGCCTCCTGTGTGGAAATACCATAAAAAGATGGTGAATTTCTAGTTTACCAGAATTGTTTAACATACAGATGACATATGCAGTAAATCAGTTGACTCAGTTTTCAGTAAAATCGAAGAACAGCTCCCCAAAATATCTGTCGGTCAACTGTTGGCTGACTGTTCACCAACAGTTGGCCAACATAATGAAAACAAATTCAGAAAAGAGTAAATAGACTGTCTTCTTGGTAAGTTTGAACTTTCACAATTACCTCAAAATAAATTTTGATGAACACCATGCAATAGAGGTAAATTTCAAGTGCGAGGCATTATTGGCCATATCAATCTTCATTTATGTGAACTTGGTGTATAGTATCTGACTGACACATTTTGTTCCGCTGAAATTGGAAGAGTTTAGTTACTTAGATTTAGCAATACAAGTACTTAAGTTTTTTCAAAGACTCACAAAATTGCACGAGCCCATGTTTTTGTTGTGTTTCTGTTGTGTTTTCATCGTGTTTCTGTTGTGTTTTCGTCATGTTTTCTGTGTTTTGTTCGCCAACAGTCAGCCGACAGTTGGCCAACAGATATTTTGGGGAGCTGTTTTTCAATTTTACCCAATTTTCTGTCATGCTTTCAGGGCAAAGTTCTATGCTGCAGAAATTGCATCAGCAATTGGGTATCTACACTCTCTTAAAATCATTTATAGGTGGGTGAATTAATCATGTAGATTAAAAGCTTAAGATGTACCTATTCTGTAACACAAGCAGGCTGTCATTCACAGATTCAAAACTTGGTTCTTTGTGATATTAACTTTTAAATGCTGCTTATTGTTCAGAATACAAATACAGTCTCTTGTAGTGTAGGATGATGTCAATTACTTGAAAGTACTATGTTCTGATTGTTTCGTCAGTTGTGGGCTTTTGGTTCACTGTTATCAAACATCTTTATTGACGACTTTACCACCAGACAATCAAAGAACTGCGTTCGAATCCTAAATGGAAGTCACTTTGTTATGAAATGCTCAGATAATAAAGTATACAAAACGATTTGATATTTACCCAGTGAGTCGGCTAGGTCCACAGCTGACAAAATGATTTACATTAGTATCATGACATCACTATAATGTATCTCATCAGTGGATAAATTTACTTAATGATCAATAATAGAATTTTTCAATGAAACACTGATTGCTACCATATGTCTACTTTTACAAAGCTGCAAAGTGTTCTTATACTGTATTTTGTTTTCAGGGACTTGAAACCAGAAAACATTCTCTTAGATTATAAGGTTTGAATTGTTAGATGTGTTTTTGTGTTGTTAGTTTGTAAAAGCTTTTCCTGTCATTGGTGTAAGACAAGCAGCAGATTAGTCTTTTCCTTCGTAATTGCACTAATTACAACCAAAAAGAGAAATCAATCCAGTTTGTGGTGGCTGTATAAGATGATTGCAATCAATATTGTGGTGACCACTGAGCTAGCTTGAATCTTTTAGCAATAACTTAATTTATTCTATTACATCGAGTAATCATCTTAAACAGGGAAATAAAAAAAGATCTTTTCCCTCATAACTCTCAAAGTTTTTTTGCAATCTTTGGTGAGTTTTGGCAACTAGGGTAAGAATTTTTATCAAGTATTGTTCTCTTTGTAGGGGCATATAGTTTTAACAGACTTTGGACTTTGCAAGGAGGGAATAGAAACATCTGGTACTACATCAACTTTCTGTGGCACACCAGAGGTTTGCAACACACTTATTGCTACACTTGTTTCTAGCTCCTATTTTTTACAGTTGTGAATGGATTCTAACTTTTTTGCTATTATTCAGTGGTGCTGTAGGCTGCCTAATGAATGCACATTTATGTTTGGAAATTGCTAAAACCTCTGTTAACCCTGTAGTTACAAAGATCTGAGAGTTGATTATTCCAACACACATGGCAGCACATTTCTTTGTTGACTTTTTCAGAATGTTTTGTTCTTTCTGAAAAATAATTTATTGTTGATCATTTTTTCATTCTTGGTTGGTTGTGTTGCACTTGTTACAAGAATGAAGGTAGTGGTCATTCCTGAAAGCATGGCCTAAGGGCTCAACAAACTGTTAGAAAATTCTAACCCCCTCCTAATTAGATAAAACAGGCTAAAAAAAACCAGTTTTTCAAAGGTGAATTTGTCCACCTCCATTGTAAAAGTTGCTGCTAGAGAAAGAAAGACTTGAAACAAATAATTAATTTTGATTGTATACGATTTACAGTACCTTGCACCTGAAGTTCTTAAGAAACAGGAATATGACAATTCTGTTGATTGGTGGTGCCTTGGCGCAGTCTTATATGAAATGATGTATGGTTTGGTAAGGCATAATTTTTGCTTGGAATTTTTTTTTACTTTTTTTGTCGAAACGTAGTTGTCATTATTTACCTCAAAAGTACCAAGGCCTGTCAAAGGGGGGGGGGGGGATTCCAGTGTTACACATTTTTATTTCATTTATCCTGGCTTTTACACAAACTTAAACAAACAGTGAGTGCCAGATGGCTGGCTTAACATAGTGGAAGCCCTTAGACAGAATACCCCTCCCTTGTATGGTAGATCCTTTCAACCCAGTTGCAAGTTCCCATTCTAGGCACTAATCAGCACTTATTAGATTGGTACAGTGTAATGCAAGAGCATGGGCTGGGTGGTGGAATGCTTGGCACAACTGCTTAGAACAACCACTTGAGAACAACCAGTATGAAAACTCTTCTTGAACATTGAAATTGAACTTCAATGGTAGTCCCAGTGTTTAGGTGAGCATGCATCTGTCATGGTGACTGCTGACAACAAATGTCTGCTAAGGTCCTAGCAAATGAATAAAGGGGGTTAGTTTCTAATGAAACTGTGGTGCTTCATCAGTTGGGGGTTTAATCATCCTCGGAGACCCAAGGGCTGTGAGTCGATTTCAAGTTCAGGGCAGAAGAGCCCCTGGGGACATTGTCTTACAAGACTAGTTCCAAACGGTTGCAGTCGTTCTGGCATCTGATTGGTGCCAGAAAATGTTTGTGTTTTTCTGCCCAATCAGAGTGAAGTGTGCTTTGGAGTCCTTTCATGTGTTTTAACACGCACATATACAACAAGCTCTGTTGCTCGCTATGTTTGTTTGGGCCGTGCTACAAAGCTTTGCCCGAGGTGAAAAGTTTCAGTCTCAGCACACAATGTAAGAGAAATCCATTAGATTGTCCGCGATATCTTACCGGAAATTATACTGAATACTTTCGCAGGTATCACAAGAGAACATAATGGTTGCAGGCTTTGATATGTTGCTTTAAACGTTAGATGAGGTGTAAGCTTAAATCTTTCTTGATTTTTTGTACAATTTTTTGTGACTGAAACTTTTCCAATCCCGTGAAGTTATTTTGCCGCATGGGCCACGCAGGTATGTCAAGTAACAGGCACTTATGCTTTCGTAGCTTTCTGTGCGTGCCAAATTCTAATGGTTGCTTTGTAGTAAAGTCTTTCACAATATGGCCAAGGTTGCAGAGAATGGTACGTACGTGGACGACCTCCAGCAAACGCTTAAAGAAAGCTTAGCTGTGTTTCCAGTTAGCTAATTAAAATCTGAACAAAAACTAATCATCGAGAACATCATGGAAAGGAGATATGTTTTTGGACAGCTACCAGAGGGGTTTGGAAAAAGTTTAATCTTTCAACTGCTGTGTAGAGTGTTCAAATTCTTCAGCTCGAAAGGCCATGGATTCTCGTCCCTTCTAGTCCCTTGGTCATTGTCATTTCACCTCTTTTGTCCATTGTTGAAGACCAAGCTAATTACCTTTGATCATTGGGAATCGATGCTGCTTTCATTGGGGAAAACAAAACCAAAGACAAAGAATTATTAGATGGAAAGGGCGGGCTTTCTTTACTGAAAATGTCAGCTTAGTACAGGGTTATCTACCCACATCTAATAAACAAAAGTTTCCACATTTAGCTTTTCTTTTTTTCAAACAAAGATTAGATTAGATTTTGGCCGGGCGCGCACAGAAAGTTGCGTAAGCACCAGTTGCTCGACATACCTGCATAGCCCGTGCGATGAAATAGCTTCACGGGATTGGAAAAGTTTCAGTTACAGCATATTATACAAAAAATCTGGAAAGATTTAGGCTTACATCTCATCTAACTTTTAAAGCGACATATCAATGCTTGCAACCATTACGTTTTATACAAACCTTGCAAACTTTTAAGCATGTTCTCTTGTGATACCTGCGAAAGTATTCAATATAATTTCCGGTAAGATCTCGCGGACAATCTGATTGATTTCTCTTACATTGTGTGCTGAGACTGAAACTTTTCACCTCGGGCAAAGCTTCGTCGCACGGCCTGAACAAACATAGCGAGCAACAGAGCTTGTTGTATTTGTGCGTGTTAAAACACACGAAGGACTCCAAAGCACACTTCACTCTGATTGGACAGAAAAACAAAGATTTTCTGGCACCAATCAGATGCCAGAACGACTGCAATCGTTTGGAACTAGTCTTGTGAGACAATGTCCCCAGGGGCTCTTCTGCCCTGAACTTGAAATCGATTCACAGCCCCTGGGTCTCTGAGGATGGGGTTTAATAAGATAGTCTGGTATTATCAACTGAGGTAATGATGTAAACTGGTAACTGTAAAGAGTTTCTAAAGCTGACGTTTTGAGCAGAGCAAATCAAAGAAGGTCTAAGGCTTGGAACATCAGCCATGACTAGAAACTCTCTACAATGGCCAGTGGCCAATTAACCCTTTCAACTCAGTTGAAGAAACAAATTATCATGAGCTCCTAGCTGTTAACTTTGTTAAATCTTAATTTACATGTGACAAATGATGCAGTTTATATTGTAATCAGACATGACATGACACTTAGCATAATAATGCACTACCCACAAATAGGAGGGCTAGTCTCGGCGGGTAGTGTGTGGACGCTAAAACATCTAAAATAAAATTCAGCGCAACAAAAGATTCAATAAATATACAAGAAACAGAAATTAGATATTAAATTAGTAAAGCACAAATGACAGTATAAGATAAAAATACAGAAACAGAAACACAGAATACTTAAGTTATACATTACTATTAACTGGATTTAATTTTCGACACATTGACTATTCATTCTACGTCAACATAACTATCCTGAACTTGGAAGATTTTGAAATAATATGGTTGTTATCTTTTCCTTGAAAATATGTTTTGGAAGATTCCTAAAGTTTCTTGGGATGCTATTCCAAATTTTACAACCAATCCTTGAGAATGAGTTTTTATGTTGATTTATCTAGAACAGTTTATGTAATAGTTACTGGCAGGTGAAGATCGGGTATTATGATTGTGTATTTGGTGGGAAAGAGTGAACATACCAGAAAGATTAGGTGGGGTTAAATTGTTATGAACATCATGCATTAAGAGAGAAGAGAGTTTAACGTAAAGCATATTAATTGGCATAATATTAGCCGATATAAAATAAGGAATGGCGCGTGAATTATAGTTGGCAAAGTTCATTAATTGCACAACCCTTTTCTGGAGTATCAATATTTTTTCCATATGAGACTTTGGTGCTTGGCCCCAAGTGACAAGGCCATAATTATGATAAATAGGGATAAATGAGTGATTTATATATATTTAATAATGTCGAATATGGTACAAGATGCCTTAATTAGTCTACAAATTATACCAATGCCTTTACTTATTTTTGATGCAATATGACTGATATGATGTTTCCAGGTAAGGTTACTGTCAATAAGTATGCCTAAATATTTCACATAGTCTTTATGCTCCAGGCAAATGAAATGTTTTCTATGTATGATGCATGATCCTCCCAGTAGAGAGCGCTATTTATGCAGTAGCGAAAATCAGACCTGAAAAAAATCAGGCCTGTATGGGATTCGAACCACTGAGCTCTGCGATACTAGTGCAGTGCTCTACCAATTGAGCTAACAAGCCAACTGGGAGCAGGCCATATTTTTAGATTTACTTTGTAATTAAGTCATTTCTGGCTGGGATGGAAGATGACAAAATTGGTTTTCTTCACATTTGAAGAGAGTTTTTTTGAGGCTAGCCAATGATAAACATTCATTAGTTCCACATTCACCACTGTTTCAAGAGATTTAAGGTTTCTGTCGGCAAATAGCAGATTTGTATCATCAGCGAACAAATTAAATGCTAATTTATCTGAAGCATTTTAAATGTCATTGATATAAATAACAGTAATGGCCCTAACATGGGCCCCTGTGGGACCCAACACAGGGTTTTTTTCTTTTTGGGATATGTAGGATCCTATTTGTGTGGTTTGGACCCTTCCAGACAAGTACGATGAAAACCAGTCATTTACAACTCCGCGAAATCCATCGTGATTGAGTTTATGTAACAGGATCGAGTGGTCAACCACGTCGAATGCTTTTTGCAGATCAATAAAAATTCCACATGAGAACATATCCCAGGTCCATGTTAGCCTGGATTTTGCTGACTATGTCGAGGATTGTATGCTCAGTGGAGCATTGCTTACGAAAACCGTATTGTGACTTGTAAAATATGTCATGCTTGTTCAAAAATACTTTCAATCCATTGCTTGTAATCTTTTCAAAAATTCTCTTAAATATTGAGAGGAGCGATATAGGACGATAGTTACAAGGATCAGTTTTATCTCCGTCTTTGAACACAGGAACAATTTTGGCATGTTTTAGTCTCGATGGGAAGCGACCATTCTGAACAGAGACATTTATTAGAATCATTAGGGGTTTGGCAATTATGTCACGCGAGCACTTCAGTATACTGACAACTTGGGCAAGAGTACAATCCATGTGCTTTACCTGAAGGTGCTAACATTATTTCAAGCTCAACTTCAGAAAAAAGGAGTGGTTCAAATAAAAAGGAACAGCTATAGGCTATCGTCGGCAGAAAATCTGAAAAATGTTTATTACCAGGTGGAATTTCGGAAGCAAGTTTTTTCCCAATAGATGCGAAATGGTAGTTTAGTATATTAGTTCGTAGGGGTTATGAGATAGTCCTTGATTGTCCAAGCTCTTTAATATATTTATTGCTTTCCTGTTTTTCTTTTTCTTATTAGGAAGATAGTTAATGCCTTCCCAAGTTTTTTTCATATCTTTAATGTTTACTTGAAAAAAGTTTTGATAATGTAGCTTTTTACTCAGATGCCTAAGTGTCCGAATTTTATTTCGGTAGTATTTGTATTGATCTTTATTTCCTAATGATAGAAGTTTAGTTTTTATTCTGATAGATTTCCTTATCCCTCTAGTTATCCATGGCTCTGCAAAAATTTTAGACTTGCGTTTTGAGAGTGGCTTAAGAGGGACATGTTTATTGATTAATTTATTCAATTTGTTGTAAAACCTAGAGAAAATTGTCGACGTCTGTTTCCACTTTGGGAACCACTCGAGCCCAATCAACTTGCAATAGATCGTTTGAGTAATTTTCTTCTGAAAAATGAGAATAGTTGCGGATAAGATGACTGCCAATTTGCCCTTTTTCTATAACTGATCGTGTAATACAAAATTGCATAAAGTGATCGCTAATGTCAGAAATTCTATTGCTGCTAATAATTTCTTCCTGCCCAGTATTGGTGAAAATATTATCTATTAAGGTGGCAGAGTTGTTATGAACACGGGTGGGTTTATCAATAGTTGGTATTAAACTAAAACTTTGAAGGGAAAAAAGACAGTTTGGGCATAAGTGCAGGATGAGGCATGGAGAAGATTAATGTTTGTATCAGACATTATATGAATCACCTTGCCAGAGTAGTGCTCAGCTTTTCTATAGTTTCTTCAAAACAATTCTGGAACTGTTGAGGAGAGTTGTGTTGACAGTAGATAACGCCACAGATTATATTGGCTTTGTTCATGAAGTGGATCTCAGTACAGAGAACCTGAAATGCTTCATTTGAACTCTTTTTAATTATCGTATACCTTAAGTCGCAGGCTATGTACATACCAACACCTCCTGCTGAAAGAGGTGTTGGGACATATTCAAAATTTTATCCTGCTAATGAGGGATTAAAATCAACAAAATCTGCATTTCTAATTATAGTTTCTATAACACCAGTAATGCTAAAAGGAAAATCAAGCCTGTTCAACAGATGAGTTTAGAAGTCCTTGAAATTACGCTTCAGGCTACTTATATTGTTTTGAATCAAGGAAAACGTTTTTGGATCCGAACGCTGACATCTTCCAGCTTTAAGCTGATTAAAACTATCTGGTGAACAATACTTACAGCGAATAGGATGAAATAAAGGAGATTCCGACTTGGAGTTGAAGTTTAAATCAATATTTAAGCTAAAGAGATCAATGTCGTGGAAGCTAGCTATTGTATAATATTTTGTGACAGATGGTTGTAATTTCTTTATAACAGCCCCCATTTTACAGTCGTAATACAGCAGAAATGTATGACAACATTTTGCACAAACCACTACGTCTGAGGAGCAATATTTCTGAGAGTGCAAGGACCCTTCTTGCAGGGGTGAGTGAGTCTGTGAGTTATAATGTATTATTTAACACTTATTATTATTATTTAACACTTATATTTATGTATTATTTAACATTTAAATGCATGTTCCTCAGTTTGGATTTAAAATGACTAATCAATTTATTTGTAGCAATAACAGCTACCAGAATGTCTGTCATTTCACCCATGCTCATGAGTCACCCACACCTCTAATTCAAGGCTAGAATTAGGAGAAAAAAATTGATTTAGAAGTGTTTCTAAATAAATACTAATTTAATTCAGACTTGAATGGTTCTCAAGGAGTTAAATGAATTTGGTATGGCCTTTGTGAAGTCATGATCATTGTGTTGAATGTAATTTGAAATGCACTGAAATTTGGGAAAAAGTATTTATTGGACATGATGGAAAAAATTGGCATATGTATTGTTATGGTGTGTAGGCAGTTTTAAGATCTTTTAGTAATATATATAACCATGTTAACTTTTTTGTAACATTTCTCTCCTGTAGCTCCTGCAGAAGGATCGTACTAAGAGATTTGGACGAGATCACGATTTTGTAAGTGAACTCAATGTGAAGGTTGAGTATGTAATCAAACCAACTTGTCATTGCATTGTAGGTTGTTGGACAAAACATTTTTTCCCTGCAGATGCTGAACTGTGTTAATTATTCAGAGAGAAAAAGATCCACATGCAGATGCTACTATCTAAGTGGAATATAGACATTTTAAGGAGAGATAATGAAGAAGTGGTATACAATAGGTCGTGGTATATAATGGGTCAATTGATATAAATCCTAAAATTAATGTTGGACCATAAGTTGCATCCAAATACAGTGCATTGATTTTATTTCTGAACAGGATGAAATAAAGAATCATGAATTCTTTAGATCCATCGACTGGCAGTTGTTATATGACAAGAAGGTAGACCCACCTTACAATCCAAATGTGGTGAGTTGTTTAGCTCTTTTGTTCATACTTTGTTCCCAGTCTCACCATTAGTTCTTACCTTTTAACTCCAAAGAGTTGAAAGTCAATTTCCCCAGCCTATGTTACCTAATCCGGAGAATTTGGTGTCACACCCAAATAGTATCCCCTTATTCTTGTTGTAGATCAAGTAAATGTGTAAGAAAACTGTAATTAGAATTTCCATTCAGACTGTTCAAAGGATTAGTGCTTATATCATATAAAGATCAGGAAAGTGAGGCGGGGAGGAGGGCACCAACTATACAGGGGGGGGGGGGGATCTGATAAGAGGAGTTAATTTGATTTGGGTGTCTATTAGGTCATTTACAGTGCAGTGTCATTCACTGCACCCTTATTTTCAAGTGACAATCTTGAGAGAGTGACAACTCTAGAGTACCTTTTCTCAGCATTTTGATTGAACCTGAAAAACCTTATGTAATCAAATAAGTATATGTTTTTGTGCCTACTTAACTTATAAAACAGATTTTGCCAAAGAATATGAAAGCCAGTAATAGCTTAAACTCCTTCAAACTTTTCTTTCTGTCATTTTAAGAGTTTTTCAGTTGCTACAGACTTTTAATTCATGACTTTTGTTTGTATTGATAACAATTATCAATACCGGGTTAAGAACTTTTTTCTACTTATCAGGATGTGCTGTAAGATTTCACTATTTTAACCATCACTTACTTTTCCATTAGATGCAAAATCCCAACTTAGTGTTATAAAAATAGGTTTATAAACACTCAAGGTAGTCGTTTCTATGTTGTATTAACAGAGTGGTCAACTTGATCTAAAGCATTTTGATCCTGAATTTGTACGAGAACCTGTACCAGGTGTGTTCTTTTTTTTCTGATGTCACAACTTAATGATGTGCAACCAAGATGTACTGAAATACATTGGACTATTTTTTTTCATGGAACTAGTCCTTTAATTATTTGCAAATAAACAGACTAAGCTAACTTTTGAGGTTTTAGGGCCAAGTACTAGCTATGTTATCATGTGTCTCAAGTTCAGATTGAAAACTGGGATGGTACTAAATGTGGACCCCCCATTCTGGACCCCCTCTTGGACCCCCTAATTAGATTAAGAAAGGATGAAAACAATAAATACCTGTTGTAGCTTAGGAGGTCATCATCAAAGTGGCATTTCATGCTACATACATTTGCCTGAATCTTCAAAAAGTGCTTCTAGAAATGTTAATTCTCCAGTGTGCTATGGTGGGTGCCATTTTTTTTGTAAGTTAGAGTGGGGACCTTGGCACAAGGCTACAAAACTTCCGGTGTTTTCTCTGATCGGCTGCTCCGATCAGATTTTTTCCACCATTTTAATTGCATCATCTTATGTCCTTGGCTACCACCGCTGACCAAGAAAATTGTGGTCATCCATATACGGAGGTAGATGTGTGATTTCTTCGCATTTTGTATGCAATCTCTACATTCCTGAATCAAAGCCATCGATAAATGATCATGACATTGTCTTGTCAAGAACATTATCATACAGATCTTTGCAGAAGCTATATTTGTTGCATATTGCATGCCAGGAGCCCATTGCATGCTTAAAACCACAATATTTGCATCACACGGAGTCACTTTGCGATAAGCTTCATATGTGATGAAAAAATTATAGCCATTGTTTTCCAACAGTCTTCTTCATTAAACATTCTACCATAGCGGACTATAGCTTTGATTTGATCATAGAGCTCTGTGTATGAATGATCACAATGTTTTTGGTCAGCGGTGGTAGCCAAGGACATAAGATGATGCAATCAAAATGGCAGAAAAAATCTGATCAGAGCAGCCGATCGGAGGAAACACCGGAAGTTTTGTAGCCTTGTGCTGAGGTCCCCACTCTAACTTATAAACAGAGTGGCACCCACGATAGCACACGCGAGAATTAACATTTCTAGTAGCACTTTTTGAAGATTCAGGCAAATGTTTGTGGCATGAAATGCCACTTTGATGACAACCTCCTAAGTTCACACCAGGTATTAATTGTTTTCATCCTTTCTTAATCTAATTAGGGGGTCCAAAAGGGGGTCCAAAAGGGGGTCCAGAAGGGGGTCCAGAAAGGGGGGTCCACATTTTGTACCATCCCTTGAAAACTGTGTTTTTCCAGCAACAAAACGAATTCCTATCATCCAAGGCAATAGACTGTGTACTTGTGGAAGTCTTTTCCATCAGGGATTAAACACTGTTGAAACAGTCCTCTTGATTCACAAACTGACCACCAAATTTAAGGGCAGAGTTGAACTCAACTTTTTTTTCAGAAAATGTCATCTCAGTCCTCTTTAAGGGAAATCAATTACCATAACTTGTCTCCCAATAGAGATTATGGCTTACTCTTTCATTCCTCTAAGTTTCTCATGCCTCTTTGTAATCAATTTTCAGTTTTTATAAAGGAAAACACTGCTTGAACCTCTAATCCCGTTTTGGGCAAAAATTGTACCCTTGCTCCTGGTTGGCCAGATAATAGATCTAGCTTGTTTTTAGACAATACAGGGGAAATTCAATTGCAGTGGATTGATTGCTCATCACAGATCTCTTTCACAGCTTTCAGCTAGGGTGCCAAGCAGAAAGCAAATATCCCTAGGTTTGATTCTATTAATGAATACTTTGATGATACTGGTAACTAACATATTTTTACTTGAATCCACAGGATCAGTTGGTAAATCTGCTGACTCCTCTTTCTTGAGCGCCAGTGTCGATGACCCAGATGATGCATTTGTAGGCTTCACCTATGTTCCCCCAACAGATCTTACTGAATGAGTTGAACAAGGAATTTAACTTAAATGTAAATTTTCAAACAAAGTGCAATAATCATAAGTTTATCATCACCAAGCTCATCGCCTTTTTTGTTCCAGCATTCTCTCTGCACCTTTTCCCTTCTATAGTTAGCTTGTACTCAGTAGGAATCAACAACTCTTCCTCCCAAGTCTCATAAAAAGCAAAAACCTAGATGATCACAGAGGCCAATCAACAGAAAGGAGAACATCAGAATGAGACAAGGAGAAACAGTAGATACCTATGGTGAAACTTAAGTGCCAAAAGCATGAGTGGCAAAATCATAGTTGGTCTAAGTCTTGAGAGGGTGATACATGATTTTTAAACCTACCTTAGAGCATAGTGAAGCAGAACCAACACAAATTTTCATCCTCTTTTGAATTAAGTAATAACTTTCTCTGTGTCAGGTAATTCCCAATGAAGAAAAAGAAAAATTTGTTGGAAACGTGGTAGAAACAAGCACTTATGAAAATGATAATGATTATATTATAAGAATTACAATGTACATATACAATTTGATATGTTCTTGAATGGCATTGGGTTTCTTATGAATGAATGCCCAATGTGTGAAGAGATTGCCAAAAAATCTAAGTGTAAGAACTGTACAGGGAAATGACCCTAAAGTGATTTGTATGGCCTACTCCAGACTTGAAGATTCTTGTTAACATCCATTAAAATAAGAAAGTGAAGTGCATGACTTTACATACTTAGCCTTTCTCCCTTTTTCTTCCTTCTTTTTTTCTAATTCTTTTGTCATTTTTTGAAATTTCAGAGGCTTGTGTAGTTTGCTATTCTTGTTCTTTGAGTAGTTTTGTTCGCAATATTTACTTTTAGGTTAATTTGAAATGTTATTTTATTCTATTAGAGAATCCCTCATCAATCCTTATTTGTTAACTGGGAAAATCACTGATTATGTGATATGAAATTTAGGTTAAATAAACCTCCGATTTCTTCACAATGAAGGTGTGAGTTCCAAGTTAAGTTGAATGCTCCACTGAAAAAAGTGCTAAGTCAGTCAGTTGATCTCCCATTGATTTCACCATTGTGGAAAAGTTTCTTGCCAAACAGCAGCAGTTTTCAACTGCTTTCTGTGTATATTCTGCTGGATTTTTTCTTTAAATTTTTTATCCATGACGTGCCATTTTAACATTCACAACATTTTACAACACCAAAGTCAGTTGTATTTACTTTTTCAGCTATGATATTCTTTCAGTTTTGTTCAGATACTTCCCTTGAAATTTTGTTTGGCAATAACAATATCCATTTTCACAACCACAATACTTGACTTAAAATTGTCAGAAAACTAAATGTTTCAGTGTGATACAAAAATAAAGTCAAGTTTAAATCATGTTCTAGACTTTTTTCCTCTTGCATGCGGTTACCAAGGCACCAGCTTATGATGCACTGCTTACAATAAACTGTTCAAGAGGTACAGGGAAACAGCTAGCTGTGAGTGTGAGGTGTGAGCTGGTGCCCTTTGCTCTTTATACAGTTAAGGGTTGGCTGCAGCTTACCCTTAATTATAACTGTTTAAAGAGCACAGGGCACCAGCTAACATTAAACTGTAGAGAAGGTACAGGGTGCCAGCTAACATTAAACTGTAGAGAAGGTACAGGGTGCCAGCTAACATTAAACTGTAGAGAAGGTACAGGGTGCCAGCTAACATTAAACTGTACAAAGGGCATAGAGCACCAGCTCACATTAAATTGTAGAGAAGGTACAAGAGGCTAGATTGCTTGTTCAGCCCTTCGAACTAGTTAAAAAAAATAAACATGTACAATTGTATCGAATCATACCAGGTTAGATGTAAAAAGATTAGATCCTTCTATTTACTGATTGGTTATTTGTAATTTTATTTGGATGCATATAGCTAGTATCATCTGAACAATGTCTACGAAGAGAAAATGCAAGCAATAAATACGTTTCTCGTACGCCTGGCTATTCAACAGAGTGAGCATGGGAAGGAATCATTCTCTCCGAGGAAGCCTGGTGCAAAATTAAGATCAAAGATGGCGGAAGGACCTTGTGGGTATAGCATTGCTTCCACGCCGTTTAACAGGTTCATCACATCATTTACATAGTAACAACTTGGCTGTACAAATGGTGTTTCCGGAGATACCATCTGCACGAGCTTTCCAGGCGATACGCACGGTAAGCGTGAGTGAACTTTCAGGTTTGAGAGAGGAAGATCTAAGGCCTCTGCTGCCATGTTTGGTCCGAATGGCTCTCTGCTCTCCAGTAGACGAAAGTGCAAAGTGGACAGATGCGCGCAAGGAAGTACAGAAACTCTTGTCTGGCTTAGAAGTAGTGAACTCCATAGTTGCACTGCTGTCTGTGGATTTTAGTCTCCTTGAGCAAGATGCATTGAAAGAGCAGCAGCTGAGAAAAAAGATTGGCGGTAGTACAAGCTCCAGTGTTCTAGTTGAGTCCTTACAAAACAGTCTTGCTTTAGAGTTTGAACGCAGTGAACCATCAAGGCGTCTTAGATTGGTACTGAGTGAGATCCTTCGTATTATGAGCCAGGTAATTTCCTTATAGTTTTTAGTGTTAAGTTGACATTGATTTTTTTTTCACCTCAGAAAGAATCATTTCATGAAAAATAACCCTTTAACTCCTTTAAGTGACAAAACAGAATTCCTCTTTACAATGTCAATACAATATCAAGCAGACAAGTGATGAGAGTAAGGAGAATTATGACTAAAGGGATTATAATAAATGAACTTTTAATGGTTTGTCTTGGGATGTAAGAGTCAGGCCAATCAATTGCAGTGTTCTAACCTCTCTACTGTTAGTCTTTGTTAGGCGACAAGGTGGAAAGTTTGCATATCGCCATTTGTAGCACTTTGGTTAGCTCTTGAGTATTAAATGATGTTCCCTCATAGGTCATTTTTGTGATTGATCATTTGTAGTGCTTTTTGATAGTCAGAGCTAGACACTAACGGTAGCCCACTAGCCACAGACTAGTAGAAATTCAGTTTTGGCTAGTGGTTTTCAATTCCACTAGCCAGTTTGGCTAGTCAACAAATTGAAATTGACCGAACTAGTTTTCTCTTCTCAAGGAAGACAAACTCAAACACTTTTCTCGGAAATTCATTACAGGTGTATTGTGTTACCAGGCGCGTATGCTAATTTAGGTCTGATTACTTTTGGCTCAGTGACACGTAAACGGGTATTATGTTGAAAGAAATATTTGACCAACAAGTAAGCATTTTCTTTTTGTTACAAAATTACTTGAAGAAAACATCAGCTTCCTGATAAATCACGCGCAAAATCGTGCAGCACTGTAAAGGGATAACATTTCATTTAGTGTGACAACACGTGGGTAACTTCTCGTTGTATACTTACTTACAAAACTTACCACTACAGAAATAGTTAGATGAGAGATATTTAATTCCTTTGACGTTTAAATCAGCTGTTTTTAGCAGTTGAATTTTGTCAATGACAGTTTGCTAGTTCGTTCAGAAAGATAGAATGGTTTTGAAACATTTCTTGGCGCCCATAAGTGAACAAGTCTCAACAGTTTTTAGAGTGACATCTCGGGGTATTGAAATTCTTCCAAGGAAGTTTCAAAGCAAAAAAGAGTCCTGAAAGTCTTCACAGGAAAATCGCTGCATTTTTCTTTGTAATTTGTCAGCCTGAGAGAATTGATGTGAGGAAAATCTAAGGCCATTGAACAAAAATAAAATTGGCGCAATTCATTGCGATAATAACTGTTTTTGCTGTTTAATCAAACCAGTCAAATGCGACAGAAGGTATGCGGACCATGTGTCAAGCAGTCTCAGATGCAAATTCGCTGTTTTGTTTTTTCTCAAAATTCCATAATGTATATTAGAGGATTTTTTTACCGGCGGTAAAAAAGAAATAGGCAAAGACAATAGTTCTAAAAAGAAGAGATCTGCTTATTAAAAGAAGGTGTAAATCTAACACCTCCACCGCCAAGGCGGAAATTCCAACAATCATGTAAATCCAACATTCCATGGGTTGTTCGCTGAGATGGAGCAATGTTTTGCACGTGGTGTGAAGAAAAAAGTCTCTGTCCGATTCCTCATCAGCGTTCGTCTCAAGTAGCTGTTCTAATTTTCGCTTAGAATCTCTTAGGAGCCATGCAAGATCTGCTGGTCATAAAAGAACTGAAGATTGTATTCGTATTCCAGCCAATCCACAAGAAGCAGCTATTCCTCGAGCCTTGAGACATTTAAAAGAAGAGGCCGTTTCAAAGTTAGAAAAGCTATTTGACATTGTGTATTTTGTAGCGAAACTGGAGATGCCATTCACAACATACCCTTGTCTCTGTCAACTTGAACAGAAGCATGGTATTTAGCTTAGGCAAACTTACAGAACTGATAAGGCTTGCAAAAATTTTAACGCGGCAATATCCGAAGAGTTTAAGGGTGAACTTGGGGAGCAAATACAGATGGCACGTTTTTCAAGTGTCATGATGGACAGTGGTACAGATGTGGGTGTTTGCGTGGTTGAAGAGGTGTATGTTCGCATTTTGAAAGATGGAGAAGCAGTCAATACATTTGTAGGGCTCAAATCCTGCTCTGATGCTAAACCTCTAGGTATTACTGAAGCTGTTAACAGTACTATGACTGGTGTCTGTGAAAATTGGAAAGAAAAAGCTGTTGCCTTAGGCTCTGATGGTGCCTCTGTAATGGTTGGAGACATGGGTGGAAATGCTGGTCATCAAGGTCAGCCTTGTTATACCTGTTCAAACTGCTTGTTGTGAAGGAGGCAACTCCTGTCAGGTTAATTCTTGATATTGTAAGAAATATACAACTTTTTTTAGAGAAATGTTTCGGCATCCTTGTGCCATTTTTAATCAATGAGTAACTGAATGTGAGTAATTATACAAATCTAAGAATATGAATATAAATCTACAAATCTAAGAAATGTTAAAAAAACGTGGGAGGGGATTAATGAACTATTGAACAGACAGCGTAACAAAAAAACAGTATCAGCCCTTCAACGCTCTAACAACTCTGGAGTAACACAAAATCCGTCTGAAATAACCAATATCTTTAATCAGTACTTTGTGTCTATTGGACCGCGGCTTGCACGCAATATATCACCTTCCAGGATAAATTTCCAGGACTACCTTGTCGGCACTAATCACTTTAAGTCTTTCTTTTTTGATCCCGTCGTTCCATCCGAGGTGGACTTGGAAATCTTGGCTATACCCAGTAATAAAGTATATGGCCTATATTCTTGCCCGGTTCATCTTCTAAAATCTGGGCGCCATATCCTTTCTTCACTCTTAGCTGCCATGATGAATAAGTCTATCTCAACAGGTATTTATCCCCATCTTTTGAAGCATGCCAAAGTAATTCCTATCTACAAATCGGGAGACGAAACTGATCCATGTAATTACCGCCCAATTTCCCTCCTTTCTGTCTTCAATCGATTATTTGAGAAATTGATGGCTAAACGTCTTAAATCACATTGCGAAAAAAATGGTATCTTTTTTACTTCTCAATATGGATTTAGAGACAAGTGTTCAACCCAACATGCAATTTTAGATATCTTAAGCAAAATTCAAACTAATATTGATGCAAAGTTATTCCCTTGTGGTATTTTTATTGACCTAAAAAAGGCATTTGATACGGTGGATCACTCAATCTTACTGCACAAATTATATCATTATGGAGTCAGAGGAATAATTAATAACTGGTTCTCTTCGTACTTGTTGAACAGGAACCAGTCGACTCAAATTGGTTCAACCGTATCGAATATAGAAGAGATAGTTTGTGGTGTCCCTCAAGGGTCTGTACTTGGCCCCCTTCTCTTTTTGATTTATGTTAACGACATTTACCGTTGCTCCCAGATTTTTGAGTTTTACCTATTTGCTGACGATACTAACTTGCTTTATTCAAACAAAGATCTTAAGGATCTTGAAAAAGTTGTTAATGATGAACTCGCAAAAGTGGGTGACTGGTTGGACGCAAACAAACTTTCTCTTAACACTAGTAAATCTAACTTTGTTATTTTCCATCCTTACCAACGCAAATTGGACTACATAGTTCACTTGAAAATTTATAATAACGATCTTAAAAAAAGTGTATCTCTAGAACAAAAAACTTTTGTGAAATATCTAGGAATTCTTATAGATAATAACCTCTCTTGGAAGTATCATATTGATTATATCTCATCTAAAGTTAGTAAAGGAATTGGTATAATTGCCAGGTTAAGACATCTTGTCCCATTTGCCACACTTCTTAACATCTACCGCTCCTTAATTGAACCCTATATCTCTTATGGTCTTATTGCCTGGGGACAAGCTGCTAACACTCATTTAAATAAGGTTCTCATTTTACAAAAACGTGCTCTACGACTAATGTATTTTGCGGATAGCAAAACTCATAGTGCCCCGCTATTTGTTAACTCCAGAATCTTACCAATAACTATGCTCTATTCTCATTTGGTTTCCTCTTTGATGCATGACGTTGATAATCACTGTGCCCCGTCTAATATTTCTATGCTCTTTCTCCACTCCGAGCAGGTTCATCACCATTTCACAAGATTCTCAGCAACGGCTAATCTATGCGTTAAAGCGTCTAGAACCAACCAACTTTTATTTTCTTTTGCTAGAATAGGTGTAAGATTGTGGAATAGCATCCCAAAAGAACTTCGTATTAAAAACAGAACCCCGTTTAAGGGTGAACTTAAAAATCGCCTGTTCAAACTTTTGGAAAATGAGGAGATGAATGTTGATATACGCTGCTCAGAAATTTGTAAATATCTCTTGATAAAGTAACTCTTCGTTTAAGTCTTGTTTCAATTGTATTATATATCTTGATAACTTTGCAATTGATTATTTAATTATTCAACGGACTTAATTTTATTTTATTTTATTTAACAATTGTATTTTTATTTAATGATTATCTTTGTTTAATTGTATCGGTATGTGATCATTAGCAGAGACAGCACTTGTTTTAGAAGGGTGGCCCGCCTAGAATAGCTTGCTAATTGTGGGTCACCTAGGACTGTGATAATATTGTATTGCTAACAAATAAATAAATTGAAAATTGAAAAATTGAATTGAAATTGAAGATGAATAAAATATTTACAGTATGATGTAATACAAAAGCGGGTACTAATTACAGTGTGACAACAAACATGAAATTAAAGGTGTGAACTAAAATGCTAGAAAAGTGTTATAATGCTGTAATTGTTTGTTAAGTTCAGGTTTGATCTTATTTATTTAAAAAGCTTCTTTGAGTTTTAAATCAATTGAGTTGTTGGCAGAATCCAGAATACTAAAGCAAGAAAGGGAGTATTTGTTCTTACAAGAAGGAGATGTGTTAAAATGCTTAAAAATATGCGAGTTTTTATCACTTTCCGTGTGTTCCTTTATCCTAGTAGAGAAGTGGTGACTAGTTTCGCCAATATAACGATGTTGAGACTGTTGAAGCCCTTCTGAGAATCTCTCTTAATAGACCAAACCCATCAGAGTATCACTCTTCATTAGCTGTTGCAAGATGGCTTGACTCTGGCGAGAGGGCTAAGCACCAAACTTTCATCGATAATTTCATCATTAATTTCTTGCCATAATTATGGATGATGGAATATCAGTATCAACTAGTTTAATCATGTGACATCTCATATTTAATACTGTTGTTGTCATTATATTATTGGAACTGGTTTAAAGATGGCATCTGGACAATCAAATCTCTGAACCTTAATTGCAGCCTAACTGATTTCTCTCTCTGGTAACAAAACATCTTAACTATGTTGCATTTCACAAAATAATTGTTTTTCCTTTGGAACTGGTTTAAGTAAAGTGTAATTACTGGAACCAACATTATGTATGAAAAGGTGTTGTGTGTATTGTGCTTTCAAGTCTTGCTGGTAATTCTGCTGTTATTAGACCCAGCCAACATCAAAGCTTGGCTAGTAAAAAAAAAAAAATTGTGCTAGTAACATCTACGTTGTCACTAGCCACCAGGCTAGTAAGTTGAAAAGTTAATGCTGAGCCCTGATAGTGTTAAAAATGTGAAAAAGCTGTACCATGCTTTCTTATTATGTCATGCTTTATTAACTTGATTTTAAGATTCTGTTACAATGTGTACCAACTGTATGTAAAATTTTCTGAAGGTGGAGGTGAGGCAGGAGTTTATTCCTGAGAAGTGTGAACTTTTTGAAAGTGAAGTTTACCTGGAGGAAGTATCAGATGTAATTTGCATCGGGCAAGCTGAGCTGCCATCACTTCTTGCTTTAAACCAGCTAGCAGAGGCTCTCCTCAGGGTCAAGCATGGTCCTTGGTTATTGTGTCGACTGGTGGCTAATGCTCCTGACAGCTTTGAACAAGGTGGGACCTGTATCAAGATTAATGAAGTTTTATCTGGACAAAGATATCCTGGCTTACAACATTGAAACATTTAGATATCACTGCCAAAAAATTGTAAGCAGGTAGTTAACACAGAATTTAAGACATGTTGATTAAACTGTGTTCATATGCTTTTGTTTCAGTGTGCAGTTCTCTGCTTGAGCATGGTGAAGTACAAGATGAAGGTAGTCTAGGTGGCCTGGTGCGAACTCAAGCCTTACGGCAGCTTTGTGCAATGAACCCCAGCTCTGCGTTTGCTATGCATTCTGAGGCACTCAGACTGTGTCATATGCCCGGTCTTGCTGTGGCTCTTATCCTTGACTTTGGTGTTGACAGCGGTGGTAAGCACTTATCTGAAGGGAATTCATTTTAAACTTGAGAATATAAACTGATGAAAATTCACCTTCAGAGTCAAGTGATAATGATTTCTGCTGTAGATATAAAACCATTAGTCATTACCCTCAGCAATAGTCCTGTTAAGGACTATCTTTACCTGTACGATCACACCACATGATCAACAATTAAATTAACATGTTGAAATTTTGATATGATGTCTTTTTTGTGTTGTTGAGGTTCTTTGAGTTCAAGTGATCTTGTGGCATTCCTCAGTGGCCTTCTTTTGGGAGGAGATACAAAAGCCAGGAACTGGTTTTCTTCATTTGTTAGGATTGGACAGAAGGTATGGAAACCAAATAAGACATGTCTTTGAAACATTTACTTCAACTCGTGTGGAAAAAGGGTCATAAACTTTCTTAAACTAGTGTCTCATTTATATGAGATATCAGCTTATGCTGATCCTATTTGTGAAAACTTTTTGCTTATATTTGTTTTTGTGGCTTTTTATTAGTCTAATACATCAATCTTGGCCTCTCTGAGAAGTCAGTTACTGAAGGAGATGTCATCTTTAGTTCCAAGTGGAACGACAAAAGGAGCAAGGTCACAGAACAGCAGATCTGGGGTAAAGGATTTAGTCACAGAAGGTGATGTCAGACAAGAGGATGAAGAAACATTAGAAATACTTCAAGGTGACTCCATTCATTATACTTTAAATGTTATCAGCTAGGAGAGGGTCAGATGCAGTGGTCCAGTGGTTGGCAATATGGACTCTGGATGAAGCAGACCTGTTTCACACAGTAGCAAAGTCATCTTACTGTGTTCTTGGGCAAGATACTGAACTCTCACAGTGTTCCTCTCTCCCTAGCACTGGTAATAAACGTGGCTATTGGAAAAACTGTCAGAGAAACTTGATGACTTTTTGATGAGTCGACAATGGTCAACTAGCATTTAGTTTAGGAGCTATTATTATAGCAATACTGTAATTGATGTATGCTAAGGAGGGGTTAGCTCAAGCAGTAGTGAGCTGTAAAGCTTATAAATATGTTTTGATTTGTGATTAATTTTTTGATGAATTTACTCATATTTCAGCAATGGAGGTCAGCACAGATTATGAAATCACTGAAGAGAGTTCTGAAACCTCCCACATAAACTTTGAAACAGTAGAAATTAGTGATGAAGGTGTGATCCACGGGACAGCACTCCTGAGACTGTACTGTGCTCTTAAAAGATTGGCAGGTATGAAACTAACCTCACAAGAATCAGAAGCATTGCTTCGGCTGATAACGTGCCACCCTCCACCTACTGCCGCAGGGGTGAGGTTTGTTGTGGTTGGCCTGTGTACCCTTCTGGTCTGTACCAACATAATGAGGTGAGTTACTTGCATCAACTGTATTTAGCACCTCTATGCTGATGTTTGAAAACTGTAGTTTGATTTTTAAAAAGGCACGTAGATTAGAGTTATCTGAAGGCAAGCCAGTGTGCTATTGTTAAGGTGCAGAGAAAAAGTTTAAGTTGAACCAAGAAAATATATTATTGAAGGACAGAGCGGAGGATTTGAGCCTGGGAAATCCAGATATACATCCAGGTCCCTGAAACACCTGTCCATCTGCCTTGAGTTCACTTAATTAGTAACTAATATAGAGGATGGTACAAAGCCCATCTGTTTAAAATTCTTTTACCAATCTTAGCAGTCTGACCAGGGCAGGGAATAGTTGATCTTTTGTGCATACTTTACGTAATTTAAGTGGAGCCTTGCAAAATCTGTAATAACTCCAATAGGAGTGATCAGTGTCACATGTAACCTGATCACTGGTGCCATTAGTTTACAGTTGCTATTAATAATAATATGTAGATTTAGCCAAGCCGAAAAGCGGAACTCCCAAGTTCGTAATATTAATGACAACATTAAAGATGTGTATTTGCCAAGACTTGTCTAAGACATCCCTCCCTTCGTTTTGATAGTCTCCCCTATCCTACCTGTGTAATCTGATGCTTGGTCAGTCACATGGCAACCAAACGAAAAGAGGTTGACCATATTCCATGGGTATGGGGCTCTGCCCCACTTGCGCAAAGCGCGCATGGGAGTCCGACTAAAAATGAAATGTTTTAATTAGTTCACCAGAGCATGAACAGATTGCTACCCACTGGATAAAGTGGCTGTCCAAAGAGGAAGCTCACTATGAAGCAGCGAGTGGTATACATGCATCCTTTGGAGAGATCCTTCTGCTAATAGCCATTCACTTTCATGCCAGTCAAGTGGAAGCCATTGCTGATCTTGTGTGTTCTGTTCTTGGGATGAATATCAGGCTGGGTTCGCTAACAAGAATGAAAACACTTTTCACACAGGAAATATTTCCTGAGAAGGTGTACAATTGATTTTTTCTCAAGCATTCCCAGGGTGGGGAATCTTAAATCCTCAAATCTGATTGTCTAATCCTGTGCTTGTAACTGGTCTAGCTTTTTACATTTTATAGACAGTCATCTAGAGCAAAATGCCTTGGCCTTTGGTCTTAAACAGTACTCAAGAACTTGTGCACAATTTTTTCCCATGCAGACCTCCTGCTCAGTAAACAACCTACAATGTTTACAACTTTTCATGGATTGTAACTTTGTTGTGTGACAGCAGACAATGCCAGCAGGTTCTATGTAGAAAAGAAAATCACATCCTAGTTAGTAGTAGAGAGAGTGTACACTAAACGGCGTAATTCACAGAAGCCTGAAGTCCTTAATGGACAGTTGTAGAACACAGCACAGCCATATTACAAATATATAATGAACAAATGGTGTTAGCTGTCAAATACGTTTAAACACAGACAATCAGGAAGACATTGTACATAAGATTATAACATAGACTGCATTCTACTGTGATAGGTTGTGACAGCCCATGCTGTAATAGTTCCTGTCACACCTCGGCTGAGTTCAGAGGATACAGGATTCCTTCCAATTCATTGCATTCATCAGTTGCTACGGTCGCGAGCATTCACCAAGCATGCAGTTCCTGTTAAGGTCAGGCCTAAATTATTATTTGAATTAGTAAACAGTCATGGCACACTGGGGTAACTGTTACTATGCTGGATCAAACATTGAAGGGTTGAGGTCTGATTAGGTCATTATGTTGTGTTCTTGGGTAAGATCCTTATAGTACTTCTCTCTTTCAATGCCCTAAGTATGAATGGGAGGCTTGCCATGTCTTGATTATGGTAAAGAAGGAAACCACATAGGGATAATTGAGTGTATGTAATTCAAAATTAATAACTTTTTCAGGAATGGGTGTATAAGCAGATCTGTTGTTGTACCACTCCTCTCCACCCTCTAGTTGTACCTCTTCTTGAAGCTTTTGTACATTCTGTCATCAATCCCACATCCAAGTCAAGTAAGAACAAAGAAGCTGTTTTCACTCTGCGTGGATTTACTGATGCTGAAGTCATGTCAGTCTTTGCTGCAGAATCACAGGCATGTGATAAACTTGTTATTTTTTTAGTTGATTCACTAATTAAAGACTTAAAGTTAGTATCAGTTTTGAAAATTATAATAACTGCTTTCACTCCAAAGATAAATTAATTTATTTAATGAAAGATTTACTTTTTACCATTTCTGGAACCTTCTAATGATTTAAAAGGTTTTTGAATTTAATGAACAAATTAGTGAATTCAAACACTTAATCGCTGACATACTTTGAAGCTGATTAAGCTGATTAAGCAGTTTCTTAGTTTGTGGTGTCTTTTTGTATAGTCTGATTACTTTTCTTGTAGAGTTTGGGCTCAGCTGTGTCCCTAGTGACAGTTGCTGAACACATAATAAAAGGTTCATTTGTTGTTAATTGACATTTCCACACATGACTGAAAGTAATCATCTGTTTAGAGGGAAATCCTGCTGATGACTAACTTCTTGAGTTGTCACCATCACTGATAACAGTCCTGTTAAGATGAAGTACTATCGCCCAAACTTTTCCATTACATTTTCCATTGAAAATCTCCAGGAAGAAGGAGCTGCATTCAGAATCCATGGACTTCTCTTAGAACCCATGAGGAGAAGTTCTGTGTATGTGGCCACAGAATTGTCATCTCATCTCACGTCTCAGATTCTGATGTTATATTATGTTTTAACATACCAAGACTGTCTTCTTTCAAATATGAAGGCTTTAGGTAAGGCATTGAGTTCGAAGTTTTCTAGCTATGATGAGCTCTAACCCTTATTGTTCATATGACCTGTAAGACTTACCCTCTTTGGTAAAGATTGAGAAATTGGTCCTAGTTATGTCAAGACCCCATCACACAATATTGTTTTGGAACATGCTGGAATAAGTTATAGGCATTTAAAATTATCTGTGAGAGTGGGTCAGAATACCAATGTAATGCTAATACTTTCAGTTGCCAACAATATTCAGCCTCAGTGGCTGTCACCCATGTTGCTGTCACAACTACCTATCAAGCATCTGTTGGAGCAAGCCAGGAGTCGTCGTCGTGAATTTCGGGGTCTGTATGCTCCCCTACTGCAGCTGATCAACACTCACTTGCCACACCTGTGTTTAGTGGATGACTGGCTGCGACAGGAAGAAGTATTCACTGCTCCACACTTGTCAGCAGCCTCACCACTGCTTCATGTCCAATGTTCACCTCCTCATTTAAAAGAAGGTATACTTGAAACATTGAAATTAACTTGGCTGATTCCTTTGACTATCAGGACTATTTTAAATTCATGGTCAGCCACAAGGGCCATGACAACAATTTTTCTTGTAATTCAGTACAAAAAATCTGGAAGATAGTTAATAAGGAAAAAAGGTTTGATACCCATCTGGGGATTACAGGGCTCTACAAGAAGAGAACAAAATGTAAGTTTTCATATGCATGTGAAGTTTAAAACCTAGTTAATGAAATCGATGTCCAATCAACAACATGCATGTTTACTATTTCAGTAATAAGGTTAGTTTGAGGCAAGATTTTTGCAGGACAGTATTTGAATCAAAGGGGAACTGGTTGGCAATATGTGGTGGAAGGTCCCTCTTGAAGGAAAGCTGTTGTCAGATTTTTCATTAGGGTCAAAGGTGATACTAATGAAGTTTAAGAGTGCTTTTGGCCTTTCTCTTTGCTCTTTGTCACAGAAAATGACAATAGTGGAACAACCCTGCATTGTGCCAAATATAGGACCTTCCCATTGGAAAATCTTGCCTAAATTCAAAGTGTGTTTAGTGGGCCATCAATGCATTGATCTTTTTTTTTTATTAATAGCATTAGACTTGCTGCCAGATAATCCCTGTTCTGCTCTTCTGCTGCTTAAAAGACTGTTACAACTAGAGCCTAGTGCTCTGATTCCTCATATGGATGTACTTGTTGAAGCCTTACCTAGTTTATTGGAGCCTGGGGTCCCCCGGCGGGTGCAAACACTATGTTGTGAACTTTGGACAAAAATTAACACTGTTGTACCTCGCAAGTAAGGTTTCTCTGGATTACAGTACCTTCACTTCTCCTTTAATTACATATTGATGTGACACTATACAGAACTGATGTGCTAAGAGACCCTGTCTGTGCTATAAGTTCTTGATCTTCCCAGAGATCTTCTTTCTACTTTTAATGTGCAGTGTGTTTATGCTGTAAAAAAAATTCAGTTTTTCAAGCGGGATCTAAGTATACAACTTACCACAGTACTTAGTTATGCTTTCTTTTTCTATTTTAATCTACCACTGGTTTTAAATGTGGCAGAAAAATTTAGAGGGACTTCTTTTCAGGTCTTTTGAAATAAGAGCTAAGTTGGTTAGGGAGGAAAACAATTTTTCATCACAAATTGTTAATAGACTACTTCTGGAGAAATTCTAGCATGAATGGACCACAAAATATTAGTTTGGTGAGAGGTAGAATGAGGGGGAGTATGTGAGTTGCGATGGTAACCTCATCATGATTATGATTTCCTCAACAACAGATTGTGGTTAGCCACTGTCAATACGCTGTGTCCAGCAGAGACTCCCATCCTTCATCTTACTCCTCAACTGTACACGGATGAAGACATCATGAAAGATCCTTTGACTGTGCTTAGATGTGACAGAAGAGTGTTCAGGTACTTAGCTGTAAGAAAAGAATAATAACAGAATGGAAAAAATACTACTTAATCAAGAACAACACTTAGCCACAAGTACATTTTTCATGTTACTGAAATTCATGTTATTATGACAGATGCCCACCATTATTTGATCTTTTGGTGAGGGTCCTCATGGGGTACCTGGTAGGCTCAAGGGCCCTTTTAAGTCAATACCTCCAAGCACATCCTGCATCAAGAACTGAAGGATTAGCTGTTGAACAAGAGCGAGAGGAGCTCAGGGCTGCTCTGGTGACAGCACAAGAAAGTGCAGCCATACAGATTTTACTAGAAGTTTGTGTCAAAACACCTAAGGATCAGGTCTGTTGGGATCTCAATTATTTTAGTTTGAAGAACAAATAGTCTGATCAACTAACCAAAGCAAGCACTAAATACCCCAGGGCCATTATTTCTCAGGATTTTAGGAGTGCTTCTGCAGGTGTGACTGGATAAAATGTGTGCAACATCACAAGCTTTTCTTGACCGTGGTGGTTTTTGTTTTGTGTTGTTTTTTTCTGGTGTTGTTGTAACAGTTCACCCTTAACTCAGCAGATGTTACTTTGTAACTTCTCACAATATTATTACATTACTTAGCAAGTAGAACTGATGTGAAGAGAAAAAGTTATCAGCACAAGGTTAACTAATTCATAAGGAAGTGAATTCAATGATATTGTCTCCACCTCCGAAGGATCAACCAGGCTGCAGTGGATCAGCAGTGCTGCGTGAAGTCCAGTGCCGTGTCTGCTCACAGCTACATCAGATGTTTATTGCTGTTCCTGACCTTGCAAAACTTGTGCATTTCCAGGTACGAGATATACTCAAAGGTGATTCACAATGGCTTTCACGTCACTCTGATGTTTTCATAATTAAACATTATAACAGTTCTAAATGCATTGTTAAAAACTTTTTTAATAAAATCATGAAATAAGGGAGGATGACTTTGGATTGAAAAGCACTTGTTTTTCCTGCAGGGTTACCCTGTAGAACTTCTCCCAGTGACAGTGGCTGGCATCCCCTCTATGCACATCTGTTTAGATTTTATTCCAGAGCTCATAAACCAGCCACAACTGGAAAAACAGGTATGACTGTTTAACAGCCAGAGTATATATTGTTCTGCAATAGATTGAAAAGATTTAGAATAATTTTGAACCTTTCTAAAGTTGTTGTTACTTTTGTTGTTGTAGTTGTTTGCGGTTCAGCTTGCCTCATACCTGTGCCTACAGTTCCCACTCCCTAAAGCCATGGGTGTGGCCAAATACATTCTCAGTCGGCTCAGCTCTCTTCTAGCCACACTCCCGTCAAGCAAGCGTGTACCATTTTTCACACCTGCCCTCCCAGCTTTGGTGAGATTTTGCCATGCATTCCCACCTCTGTGTGATGAGGCCACTGGGTTTCTATTAGAACTTGGTCGTGTGGCAGTTTCTCATGCATCAGCATCTGCTGCCTTCATTCTGGGTAAGAATTACACACTCCTACATTTCTGTAAAAGTGATTTTTGCACATCAGGAACCACCTATGATAACCTTAGTTGTTCATAAGTTTTTACAAACATGCACTGAAAGCCAAACATCACCTGCTATAAAAAAAAAAAAAAACCTTCAGCAACCAGCCAACTGTCAGGCCAATGTAAGGGGAACAATGTGAGGGGAATAAAGTCAATTATTATTATTATTATTATTATTATTATTATTAACCTCTACTCTAAGGTATGGAGGACCCATAGAGCTCTTAGTGCTCAGAAAGGAAGTGGGATGTTATATTACTTGTTACATGATCTTTTTGAGAGGCAAAGTGATTCAGTGAGTACTGTGTTGTAATCTAGATTGAGAGGTCCTGGTTTCAAACCTGGCCAGTCACAAGGTTGGTTTTGTTTGGCACGACACATACCTCTCACAGTGCCTCCCTCCTCCAAGGTTTATGGATTGATACCAGTTTAGGAAACTTGACAAAATGGGAAGGGGGGTGATGGATCAACACACCAGACCATGAGCATGCTCTGGGTATCAGGATAAACTCCAGCACATTTCCTACCCATTTTCATGCCACTGTTTCTCATCTTTCATTCAAGGTACTCCTGGATCACTCTTAAATCAATTGTCTTTGGAGCAACTGCAAGAAACTGCTGACCAAGTGGATCATGGGTTCACAGATGACTCCTGGTTGCCAAACAACTTGACCCAGGAACATGAAAAAGGTACATTAGAGGGTACAGTTGACAACACTGATACTGCCCTTTGTCAAGCCATTGAAAAAACATTTCTTGATGTAACAAATGTTGCTTTAGTAAAGCAACATAACTGTGAACAGTAACAGCAAAAACAGGGACAAGATGAATGAATCAACACTGAAGAAGCTCCAGCAGGAATACTGCATTAGGCAACAAGCCAAGTTGGGACATAGGGTCAAATGATACTCTTTCTTAACTCACCCTCTTACAGCTAGTGCATTTGTTTTGTAGATTAATCATCAGTCAGTTTTGTTAAAAGAAAGTCAGTGCTTGGCTTGCATGTGAAATGGAATTTTGAGAGGAAGTTTTTGTGAGTGAGCTAGTGCCATGGCAAGAGCTTTAAATTTCCTTTATTTCTGTTAAAAACTATTGAACAGTTCTGCTTCTGATAGATAAGACAAATGTGTTCACTTTTATTTCATTTGAAGCTCACAATAAATAGCTTTCTACGAAGACTAACATCTCTATTTACAAACTATCCAAGTTGGATTATATAGAACTTTCAAAAAAGTAATATTGGAAGCTTCCAGTGTAATATGAAATGTTCTGAAATACATTTTAGCCATTTGTGGCATCATAGTTTACCTATCAACAGACAGTCACATTCAGTTGTCAAGGTAAAGGACTTGGAGGTTGATGTAAAGGCCATTATGCCAAAAAAAAACAACAAACAAAGAAATGGACATTGAAACATTTACATGTGAATGTAAAAATTCTGATTGTAGTTGTTATTTCATGTATTAAATAATTTTACATAACTAATAAATAGTAACTATAAACTTTAATTAAAATAGCGTATTTACACAGGCTTTACATGGTCCAATGAAAGCTAAATCTTAAGAAAATGAGGAAATGAGAAATTACTGTCAGGATGATGATAATACTGAAAAACTTTCATCCAGCCTTGTTTAAGTACGAACAAATCCTTCTCTAAAATGGCAGCAAAAAATTAGGTTGCTAAAATTACTAGTACCATAATTAAGTACTAGAGATTGCAAGCTTTTCCATGGATTTTGAGCAGTTTCACACCAGACTACTTCATGATATTAAATCATATTGCAAAACTACATATCAAAATTTGTATACTGCATGTCTCATCCAATTTGTTTGCTAGACATTTTAGCTTCCAGAAATGTAATAAACTGGTCATAACAATACTAAGAAACACATTATGTGTGTTCATGCCAAGTTAAAAACCTCTGTGCTTTATTGATCTATGAACTGTATTTAAAGTGCACCTAAAACCCCCAATTTTTTTCGCCAAAATAAACATATTTTTTTGGAGTATTTCTGTGCAAAATGTTTTTTATTTGCTCAAATCTTCAATTTTCTGTGCCCAGTCAAATATATGGAAAATCGACCGCCTTCTTGGCTCACGACCAAGTTTAAAGAGGAATGGTTCTAGCAGGTAATATGACGTCAAATCGAGAACACGAAAGTCGGCATTTCACACATTTTCACTTGTTTGAGAAGGTTGTAGTAGATATTGTCCGAAAAATATGCCGACTAAGTGTGTTGTAGGAGGATGTAGCAAAGTGCGAAATTTGCAAGAGGGTATTGTGCTTCATACATTCCTAATACAACACACCTAGTTGGCATATTTCAGACAATATCGACTACAACCTTCCCAAACAAGTGAAAATGTGTGAAATGCAGACTTTCCTGTTCTCCATTTGACGTCACATTACCCGCTAGAACCATTTCTCTTTAAACTTGGTCATGAGCCAAGATGGCGGCCGATTTTCCGTATTTTGACAGGGCACAGAAAATTAAAGATTTGAGCAAATAAAAAAATTTTTGCACAAATACTTCAAAAAGTACGCTTATTTCGTTAAGCGAAAAAAAAAATTGGGCTTTGCATGCACTTTAACCCTAACCCTAAAGGATACCCTAACCCTAACTTTTTCACCTGAGTTTACATTTAATAGACCTATTTGATTGCTTAATCCCGAAAAATGGATTTTTCCAAAAAAACTTGGTTCTTTTAACCATGTTTTACAACCACATTACACTAAGTTATCAAGATTCATCATCAAAAAGAGTTTGACTATTGTTCATAA
>NC_142531.1:170000-200000 GCF_964205215.1 Stylophora pistillata
CGAAAGGTTCTCACATTTATTCAACTAAACGGAAATGTCAACAAATTCCTGAAAAAAATTCTGCACCTTACTCCTGTGGCGTGCCGGAGCGCAAAAAGATTATCGAGCAAAAGTCGATCCCAAACCAAAACCTTTCTCTTTAGATAAGAAATAACTCCCATCATTTCTGTATTGAGTTGAAAGTTTGAAAAATAATTTTTACCTTGCTATCAGTAGCACCAGAAGCGATGTAACCCCCATCTGGAGACCAAGCACAACATTTCACGCTATCTTCGTGTCCACCTACCAAACTCATAACCGAGCTTGCAATTCGCGTGTCCCAAATCTTTAAAGAACCATCATCAGCGCCTGAACAAAGTAGACCCGAACCGATGCTCGTCTGGAAGGCACACGTCCATACACCAGTCGAATGCCCTGTCAGTTTCTGCAACATTTGTCCCGTACGCGCATCGGACAGACAAACAGTTTTGTCCCAAGCAGCAGAAGCTAGTAAAGTGCCATTGCTTGAGAAGGAAGTACCCAACACCCATCCTGTATGAGGTGAAAGTGACTGCAGAAGTTTTCCTGTCTCTCCGCTCCACAAAGCTACAGTACTATCTGCAGAACCCGAAGCAAGTACGCCAAGACAACCCGCGGTCTCCACTCCTGGTTGCCAAGAAAGACAGGTCACAGGGCTACGATGATGCCTCAAGACAAACACTGATTCTAGCGTACTAAGATCCCATATCCGCACAGTTTTATCCCAACTACTAGATGCGAGATGTAACCCTCCAGGACTGAATTCAAGTTCTGAAATGTGCCACTTATGGCCGCTCAGATGAGTCTGCTTTTCCGCAGACACACTCATTTCCGAGAAGTAAGGGAACTTATGATCGACGCTAGATATCAACAAAAATTCACTACATCTTATCTCCCAGGAAAAAAAAACCAGTTATTCTTCTAAATTCAGAATTATCTGTTTCCTAAGTTTTTAACCAACTCAGGATGATTGCTATTACCGATGTAGTTTTACCCGTCAATATATTCTTGTCCCTGTTTGTCTTGGTTTTGACTTGAAAACAGCTGAAGTCCCTAAGTTAAGAGATCATCGAAGAAAATTGCAGAATAGATCGTACAACTTGTTGGAAAGCTTGGAGAAAATTCTGTCTCTTTGAAATTTTAAAATATGCAAAACTGGATATATTTTCTCACGTCAGCCTTAGCGATGATAAGTAAACTGAGACAGATTAGTGTTATTTATAATGATAGTCACGTGACAACTGACAAAGGCTGCTTTAGGTTCCTCTGAATTCTTTGAAAAGTCATGAAATTTATTTCAGACACTACGGCCAATTTCGACCAAAAAGGACCCTTCAATACCAATTTAGTGGTACTCAAACTAAACTACGGTGTTTCGTATGAATTTAAATACTAGTGAGGGTCTAGAGTCAATTTGCATGCAAACCACCCACACATATTATCATTAAGTTACCAAGTAATTTTGAATGAACCAAACAAAATAGTACTTCATTACTTGAGTAGTTAACGGCATCAGAACAATATCAAGGAAATTTCACCCCTATGTCTTTAGATTTGCAAAAACAGGGAAATCTTACACAGCTATATCATTTTAAGCCAACATTTAATACACTTAAGAATTTTCTACTGATAACATCATGGTATGTTATGATATCTTAATGCAGCAAAGCTAGTTTGATATTCTGAGTAAAGAGAATGTGTCCTTCTTTCAACCAAGGGAAGAAAATTGATATTCAAATATGTCAATCTGTGAAACACCTGTTCACAATCCAGTGTCAGCTGCCAGTGATGCTGCCGCTGAGACGTGACTTGACATATTGAAAAAAAAATTAACAACAATCATAAGAAATGAAAAGGATTGTGACAATAGTCTCTTTATTACAACCCTTAGGAGAGCTGCATATTTTCCAACATTAAATAACAATGACAGATCAAAGTTTTGTCAAATTATAAATCCAACATCAAAAGTTTAGTTTAATATCTTGCTTATTAGATACCCAGTTAATAACCATGGAATGTTGTATTACATCTTATTGCAAGAAATTGTACCGCTCAATCATAACTAGTCTCTTTACAACCATTTATTTTTATCAGGCCATGGAATATCTAAAAAGTTAAAACATGGGCCTGCTGTGCCAGCAACAACCAGAAAATTAACTTTTTTTGATAGTTATTTTTAGGGTTCATCTCAAATAACTGGTGCTAGAAAGTGCACCGTGGCAGGAAATATAAAAGATGAACGATAGACCGAGTAAATTCACTGTGTCTTTAAATTTGACAACAAATGAACAGAAAACCAAGATGTTAAATGACAGTTATTTTTCGGTATAAACTATACCATCATCAGCAGGAACATAGGATTGATTAGCACATAGAACAGACTGGTTACATTGCACTGGGAAATGTGATTTTAGATTTGAATTACTATTATTTCTTGTTATTTTCAGTACTTGTAATAACAAGTACGGAGCAAACCCTGTTGATTATGGCTTTTAACCTGGATTGTTGGATACATGATAACCTGTTAGAAATAAACACTTAAATTGTTTAGTAAGATGTTGAACAACCCCCCCCCCCTCCCCCATCTACATGAAATGGTAAATGCTTCTTATGTCTTCCTTGAATTTGCTTCAGTCCTTTCTCTCCATAATGACCTATCTACTTCCTCAAATTAATTCAAACAGTGCCTAATGGAGATTAGTTGACTGTTTCAAGAATTATGGCAACTGTTTTCATCAGCAAACATTTATTAAAATCACTTGCTCCTTGCTTTTTCAGAGTGTTGCACCTTGTAATTGCTGCTGTTTACTGTTTGTATTTTAGTATATAATATCCTATTACAAAAAGGGGAGGGAGCTAGTAGGATGGTCATGCTTCTTTCATTTTGTCAATATTCTGGCCCCGGTTGTTCGAATGATGGATAACGCTATACAATGGATAAATCTCTATCCCGTGGATAGCACAGTACGTTTTGGCAACACTTATCTGCTGGATAGCGATTTATCCGCTGGATAGCGTTATCCGCTCTTTAAACAACCGGAGCCTGATCTTTAACAGAACAAAAACGGGTAAGTATCCCCTCCCCCAAGAAAATGCATTTATATAGACATGCAAAGATTGAAATTGTCCGTTGTCACCATTCAAGTTGTCTGTGGGGGGGGAAGGAGGGTGCGAGGTCATTTACTTCCATTTTCTTAAATTTTGAAGTCATGGTATTCCAAATGAAAGTTAGGAGAAATCTAACTTATTTCAGTGCAGTTAATAATAATAATAATAAAAAACTATCCAACATATTGATAAACTTTTAGCTGACAAAACAGATATCATCTCACCGATGAGTGTTGACTTACATATTAGTTCAGTACATTTCCCACGAAGTAAACAGTCTATCCTGATTACTTATTTTGCCAAGAAATTTCCTGCAGACGTATTTGAAGATGATGAAGTAGATAATGATAATATTCCTGATAATGAAAATGCAGAGGTACAGGTGTAAAGATGAAAATTTCAACCAGTAATGCAGAATATCTACAACCCTGACAGTGATTCGAGTCTTTTCCCATCCTTCCGTCATTACATCATTACTTGATGTTGGTGTAGAGACTGCTCAGCTGGGCTCATGCTTCATACGATTCAACACTACCAATTTGACAAACATGGTTGCACCATTTTCACTTTGCATGTTGGGTGCAATACCACAATCAATCCTTTCAGTGCGATAAAAACTTTCTTCCCTTTTCTCGTCTTCTTTTCAGAATCTTTCTCCCTGCTCTAGTTCTTAGTCTTGCCAAGTAACCGTGCTTTCGTTTCCTTTGCAAGTTGTTCGGCTGATATTCCATGCCATATCTTACATAGCGACATGGTTGTTGAAGAATTGGAAGCACCTTCCCAAAAATGAACGACGAACCAGGAAGTTTAGACGCCGAAGAAACTAAGAATGCTCGCGATACTAAAGAGGATAACCAACTCATCTCTGATCTATTCCCGAGCCACTTGTTCCACACTTACTCTGCCAAAGCACTCTGGGAGTGTAAAATCACATTACTAAGGGGAGGAGAGAGAGTGGTTTAGCCTTTTTCACTTTCTATAAATGTTGATTTTGAAGTAAAAAACTTTTTAAAAAACTCTGAAATATTTTCTGAAAAATTAAAAGCGAAAAATAAAAAGCTCTCACTATGTTAAATGTTATAACTGTCTTAATACGCAAAGTTATCAACTTTATCTTAATATCTTCACTCTTCCCGATATGATAAAATGTTGCTTCCTTGTACCCTGGGACACAATAATTATGCTTACATCAAGATGATTCCTTGGATTTTGAATCATGGCGGCCTTTTGATGTTATTTACTGAAAGTGATTCCTAAATGGCGAAACGAAGAGTTCGAATCACCTACGCTCCAAAATCAAGGCGCAGAAGCCGTGAATCTGAACGAAGTCAGTCAATTGTGGAATCAAATGTACCAAGGATAAAGGAAACAGATGTTTTCCCATCGACTACACTAGTTAGTCAAGATAAAGTAATTTCATTCTTCACTCCATCACATTATTTGGCTACTGAAGAGGCTTACTTTTCCACCTCTGAACCCTTCAAATTCTAAATGGATATATTTTGAGTAGCTGGAAATTGACTTCACAGCCTTCATTGGGAAAGTTGTCGTGTGAGAGGGGAGGGTTTTGTCCTGGTGTACCGGTTCACAAGGGAATTACCGTTCTTTCTTTGTTTAGGAGTCATTGGTTAGCTGTTGTGTATTGTTCGGTCTTTTGTATCGGCTCTTGTGAACCGGTACACGAGGACAGAACCGAGGGGAGTGTTGTTGTCACGGTATATTTACAGGGAGGGAGATTGATGAGGGAACATACTGAAGATGAGCTGGTGATACCATTGAATATCAAAATCGTAACGATAGCAATTTATGTTTTGAATTATTTTATTATTTCGATTTCAATAGAAAGAAGAGAGAGAAAGTCGTTCTTCAAGCAAGGAACATTTATCTCCACACAGAAATTTAAAGTCTAATAAAACTGAAGGTACCAAATTGTTTTTGTAGTCAATGTTTGTTTCTAACAGGATGTAGTGATGGATGACCTTAAAAATACTTGTTATCTGATCAAACTTACTCCTTATATAGCAGCTAGAAATCATATCAGTTTATTTGGCTTGATTCCATCTAGGTAAATGTGGAAGGACACCCAAGGGTAAACAGAGAACAAAAAAGAAAGTATTTAGCAAGAGAGGAAAAGCTTTGAAGGATAATGGAACACCACAGCGCATTCAGGATATAACTGTCACAAAGAGAACATATGCAAGATGGAAATCACTTTGCTTGTCAACAAAAACATACACTAAACAAGTCATTGAAAACACTATTTTGTAAGTTTTATATTGGTTCCTTAAAAAAAATCAACCTCATGATTAGGGGGGTCCTATAATGCATCCTATCAAAATGTGTCAATGATCATTGCAGAGAGCTATCTAATTGGCAAAATAACCTTAAAGTTGTGAGAAATAGTTAAACTGACAACCATCCATATCAAAAGGGCAAAGGCTAAAAATTTCTGCATTTTTCAAGTTGATCATGTTTGATTTCTATAAAATTACACTGATAAGCATTGACAGTTTATGCCGTGATTTCTTTTGTTTAGCTTGATCTTTTCAAAATCTGCCAGCTCCACCTATTTGCTTATTTGTAAGGCTTCTTTCAATTGGAAAAATTAAGGTGACACGTGAAAATATCCCCCCATGACAGATGTAACTGCAAAGAAAACACATTTGCATCCCATGCCCAACATGCCTACAGTGATTTTCTACTCTACTGGCTACATTCTTTTAGGTTTTGGTAATTAAATGAAAATGATGTTAAATCTCTCTTACTGTGTAGGAGTGTTCTGAATGATGTTCCGAATTCCAAGAAGAGAGACATTCAGTTTCATTTTAAGCAAATATCTGAAAGGTAAATTTATCCTATAGGGACTGATCTTAACCTTTTCGCAGGATCTCAATATTGGCAGTAGCATTAATTTCGTCTACCAATAGAAAGGAACATGAGATTTAAACTAGAAACTGTTTCAACAGGACTGCTAGAAGGCTTGACACAATGAAGGGACCAACCCAAAGGGGAGACTACACCAAAATGGAAACTGAATCAGTAAGTCAAGAAACAAACAAGCAATATCTAAAATAATGGCTGAGTTAGTAGTACATGACTTGCCAGTGTTATTTTTAATTGACCAGAACTCTAAGCTAAAAATGGCTATATTTTAAATTAATTTTAAACTTTTTCAAAAACAGCATGAATTGGAAGATGCATTAATTTCTTGTAATAATCAAGCAGATGTTTTGGAGAAAGAATTAGATGACCAGAGAAGGTAAGGAAAATTGAATCTTGAATTTCTTCAGCAGATACATGTATAATGTAGCTTATTAAAAGTATTTCTGTGCCTGCATTACTCAGTCTACCTACCAGCCTGCCTATCTGCCTTAGAAGCCTGTCTGTCTGTCTAGGCAAAACAGATATTGTAGGTGTACTTTTTCTTATTGAAATAATTATCTTATTTAGTATGATACAATCAAACCTGTATTAAGTTGTCAGTTGTCAAAGTCCCCGCATTTTTCCTCTTTTATTTTAGTAATTTTCACCTCAATGCATTTATTTATTTTTAAAATCAAATGAATTGCATTCAAAGTTGAGAGAAATGTTGGTAACTTCTGACTTCCAAAATTCTGTTTCTCATTCAGGCTATTAGAACAGGATGAAGAGATGTTACAAAGCTATAGTGATCAACAAAACCAGCAAAACCAACCACAGGTAGTGAATTATTGATATTCTTAATTATATATAATTGACCCAAACATGAAATCAACAAGGGTGAATACTTACCAGCTTTGTCTCACATGAAATGTTAAGAGTACAAAATATTGTTGCTTTTTATTCTCAGTCTATTACAATACAAATACAAAGAGAAACACAAACACAATATCAAAGGCTCCTTAGAGCTACCGCATGGTACATACATGTATGTATGTCTTAATTCTTCAATTAATTCTTTAACAAGATTTATGTGGTCAAACCAATGCCAAAATAGCTCTCAAGAAAACTGTGTAAAAAGAAAGAAAAGAAAGTGAAAATCCATTGAAATCTGTAACACCTAAAATCAGTTGCCAAATATGTGTAAAATATGGTCAAATGGCAGAGAAATGGATGTGAGAAAATCAGCTTGGAGGCAGAATGAAAATTTCTTAGGCAGGGCAAGAAAATATTTCCATATCTATCATTGGGACTATTGCCATCATCAGTTTATAGACTTTGAAGCCCTCCTTTCTAATTGAGTATTCTCACACAAATTTCCTCACCATTTGTACAGTCTGCAAGAGTGTATTTTGATCAAGGGTGGAACAAAAACCTATTGCCCTGCGACAGTCGCCATTTAGAATTTTGTTGATGACTCCATGTACTCAGGCAAAATCTTAGCCTTTTTACCAAACCCCAGATATTTGAGTAGAAGAAAACAGCATGACTTTGGGGATAGAAGCAAACCTAGTTGGAGGGGGGGGGGGGGGTAGGAGTGAATGCATTTAATCCAAATTTTAATGCACACATTAGTTATGTAACAGATCAAACTTGAATGAGTGATTGTGTGAATTTCCTTCCATGACAAAACCTCATAACTTATGACTGGTGTCATACCATGAGGTGACAACATGATCCTGGTTCCAGCTTTTAGAATGAATAATCTTTGGCAATAGAGAATTGTTTATTTATTTTTGCCATCACCACACCATTATCTTGAAAGAGAATAAAGTTTAGGTTAAAACATAGGCAGAGTTTGATTTCTTGGTAAACAAATGATTGTTCAATGTTCATCTTGTTTCTTTAATACACAGCTCCATCCTCTGCTCCAAGTTCAGCCTCAAAACTCCTTAAATCTACCAAGCTTGTCACATGCAGAGTGTAATCCATCTACAGTGTTCCAGGCTAGTATATCTTGTGGTTAATGTTGCTGAATGTTATTCATTTGAAGTCAAACACAAAGTGAAAACAGCCAGACAGGCTGCTCAGTGAAACACGATATCACTCTTAATAATTGTGCAGTCTGTATGGTGCTTTGTGTAAATCCTGATTCTTCCGATGCCTTAAATCTCAGTGTAAAGTACACATGCTATATGATAATCCTGCATACTTGATACCAAATTTTTATACAAATTCAGTGATGCTTCTGTCAGTTAAAATGTACCAAAGTTCCGTTGATTTTCTTCATCTCATTTCCGTTATTAAAAATTACCATTACTATAAAAACAATATAACTATTTACAGTGGAATGCTTCTTAAATCATGCACTTATCCTCAACTCCAAGATGCCATTAGATAGATGGTGGGTCAGATTAATACCTCCCCTCCCCCCCTAAGGTTGAGCTGGAGCGTAAGCATCACTGAATAATTAATGTGTTCACAATTAAGGTAGAGTTGACAAAGGTAAAGTAACAGCTGTGGTCAACTTAAAATGGCACATGTAGAAAAAGTAATTTGAATATAGTGGCCTTTTTAATAAGCAAAATATCCCTTCCTTTTCCTTTAAGTGCATTATAAACTTAATATTTAGATCAATTTCTGTATTCTACAACAGGTATCCTCCATGCTGCAAGGCAATGGACAACGACTAGCTCAAGCACTGGCCAAGTTGACTAATTGAACAGAAAAACTAGGCTTCAGAAACTGGCTGAGGGCTGTATCTGAAACAACTCATGTCTTACACAATGAATGAGAAAATTGATCCTAAAGTTTTTTGTATATTTATTTTTTTAGAGCGATAAAAATTGTTATGAAGATGAAAACTTCAGTCTGTAATAAACTAATTGCATTATATTAATCTCTGTGTAATCACTTGCAGTGTGTAGACAGTACAATGCTACTCTTAACCAGGAAATAAGGTCATCAGTTTATGCATCCCTTTAAAGTATAATGCTTCACTTTGATTGACTGTTTTTAAACAGCTGTGATTGGCTTATTTTGATCCCTATTACATTGGTGATTTTTTTTTCTCAACAGTTTGCTTGTGGTAGCTACACAACAGCTCACAAAAACATCAGGGAATGAAATGAACTTATCTCAGCTGTGTAAAAACAACCAATCATATCTGGGCATTGCACTTTATCAATAGCATGTTGTTGACTTTCCAAAATTACCCCCAAAAGTGGTGTGCAACTGAAACTTGAGACTCACATCATAAGTTACCATCTTGGGTTACAAATTACAGTGTTGTGTTCTCTTTCACCACAGTGTTGCACGGCATTTGTTTACATATTAAATTCTGTAACACTCTAAACCTAATTATCTTAATTGACCTAATTAACTTCTTTGTTCACAAATGAATTTGAGTTACATTTGTACATGAGAAATACATTATGTCCATTTTGTATTTTACCCCATTTTTTTGTTTTCATTCATTTGTTTTAGTTTACTTCTTTATATTTCTGTTGTCCCATTCTATACCTCCCTGATGTGTTTGTACACTTCTATTTTTTGTCATAAGTGGGCAATTTATCCAGTTGATGGCAAGTTTGCCTTTTTCCCTCACCTGAAAATTGAGGAAATGTATTGTAACACTACTAAATTTAAACAGAATTGAACAAAATGGTTAATTCTATCATAATAAAGTCAGAGTTAAGTCAAAAGCTATTACCTCCAACATATGTTGCTGGTGTTGATTGTTGGAATATTTAGGTCTCATATTGGATATGAAGTGAAGATGGGTGTGGCTCCCATGCAGGACCATTTGTTGCAGCTCAGTGGGTAGAGGAGTGTAACACAAAGCATTCCTTGTTGGAGTTAAAGTCCAGATCAGAGGAATTTTTTTAAGCATTTTCTCTGTACATAATGATGCATACATTTCCTAAGGTGAAGATTTACTTAATTTATTTATTTACTCAAATTCAATTACACAGATAATCAAAACAAAAACAAAAACAAGGAGTTAAATATATATACAAGTATAAAAAAGAGATATCAGAGTAATTAGGCCAGTTTATACAGAATTCTAGATTCCTTATTTTAAATAAACTGCCTGTGATAAAGTACAAAAAAATTAAAAACTAACTTAGACAAATAGCAACAACAATACGTAATCAAAAATTATAAAAATTTATCCTTACTTAAGTTAAATTTACTGATATAAAACTGATTCACTTTCTTACTAAACAATGATACTCGATCAATTGTTCAAGATAAGGAGAATTTGTGTAACAATCAAGAAGTTCTGTGGTTTGTGATCATTTTCTTTATCCTCTTGACCTTGGTGTATGTGAGTAGGGAGAAGTTGGAGGTTAGTCACTCTTAGGGGGGTGGGGGGAGTAGCTGTTACTCTATGGTGAGTGATACATCCCATAGCTCTTTGCAGGGTGTTCACTAAGTATTAGGAGATGTTTAAGAGTCATAATAGGATAAATATTGTTGATTTACTTTATTTTGAATAGTATTCCCATTTATCCCTTTGATTATAGATGAAGTTGTGAAACTTTGGTCAGTGAACCTGGGATGACTTCATTAAGAAAGATTTGGTCAGAGCTGACCCGGTAAGATTTGCTTGTTGTCTTTACACTATCGTTCAGTTTTAATGCTATATTGTGTAGAAACTAGTTTTTTAACTGCTCTATGGTAAACAATCCATAAAATTGACTGTTAAAATTCTCACTGCAAAGTAGTATGATTGTTTTCACCTCATTTTCGCACTGCTAACCACTGAAGAAAGATCCCGGTTCATTGAAACACATTTGACTTGACATTCACAGATTGGCAGTAAAATCAGACTGACACGTAGAAAAATTGTAAATAAAGGCGAGATAGTTGTTTGTTTAAATATTTGATGGGCTCAAGACATGTAAGATTTATAATTAACTATCTTAGAAAAAAAGACTGCTCTATTTCATTCATGCTTGGTAAATGCACTTGTTAGTGCATTTTTGTAAAAAAGAGTATGCACCTATCCAATTTTAAAATTTACAACTTGTTTTATTTTGCTGTTGATGACCAATATTACATGACACATAAAAATCACTTGATTCAGTGTTCATGTTCATACCTACTTGTACATGCATGTACAACCTTTATAATTCCACCATTAGGGTATTTGACTGTTTTACAGCATCAAAGCAAGCAAACTTTGCACTGTATTACAAGAAATGGACAGAAAGTGGAGCAACAAAAAACTGCGCTGAACAATCCCAACTTTGTTTTTGTTCCAGTTGTTTGGGTTGGTTTTTAAACAACAAACTTTTAAGCTTCAAGTACCCTTGAAATCCAATTTTTACATTTTTGAGTACATAGTGACTTTCACAAACCTTGCAAGATTTCAATCCAATATGAAATGGTTGGTTGTTTACTTTTGAAATACATACAATAGAAATACAGTTCACTTGCTTCTGAAATGAAACAGCAATGGCGATATTTTCTGGGTAATAAATGTCAAAAAGCCCGAGAGATATTATCAACACTGGCAGAAAGACTCTGTTTTCATGTGCAGCAATATCCTCTACATTTAGGTCATTAAATTTACTCATAAATAAGGTTTGACTTGTGTATGTAGGGCTCAATTGATGTAAGAAATTCAGTGTACATGATTGAGGCTCAAGGTATTTCTGTTGATTGTAATTGTGTATACAGGTCTGTGCAATTCAAGATATGTATGTATACTATATGTATGTATGTATACTATATGTATGTATACGATATATATGTATGTATGTATACTATATTTATGTATACTAAATTTATGTATACTATATGCATGCATGTGTACTATATGCATGCGAGTGGACTATATGCATGCATGTGTACTATATGCATGCATGTGGTCTGTATGTATGCGAGTGGACTATATGCACGGGAGTGCACTATATGCACTCGAGTGCACTATATACACGCGAGTGCACTATATGCACGCGAGTGCGCTATTTGCACGCGAGTGCGCTATTTGCACGCGAGTGCGCTATTTGCACGCGAGTGCGCTATTTGCACGCGAGTGCGCTATTTGCACGCGAGTGCGCTATTTGCACGCGAGTGCGCTATTTGCACGCGAGTGCGCTGTTTGCACGCGAGTGCGCTGTTTGCACGCGAGTGCGCTGTTTGCACGCGAGTGCGCTGTTTGCACGCGAGTGCGCTGTTTGCACGCGAGTGCGCTGTTTGCACGCGAGTGCGCTGTTTGCACGCGAGTGTGCTGTTTGCACGCGAGTGCACTGTTTGCACGCGAGTGCGCTATTTGCATGCGAGTGTGCTATTTGCACGCGGGAATTGAACTCGGGCCACAGTGGTGGGAGGCGAGTGCTCTCACCACCGCGCCATCCCTGCTCTGTACACAGATAGGGAGAAAAAAAACTATTCTTTGCATCTTGTTACCTTTATCAGGTTTACTCATTTCTCCTTTCTCTAACCTTGCTACCAGTCCTAAGGGTTAGCAAGAAGTAGTCAGAATTTTGCCAAGCAATTGACAAAGGGCTAATGTTTGAAAGGTCAGCTCTGAAACTCATAAGGTGGCCAATTTACATTATGAACTCGGTTGATACAAACCAAAATTACCATCTACCATTTGTTACCAATACAAAGTCATGCACCAAGGGCATTCACTCACAAACTGTCACATTTTGTTTTTTAATTTTTTACAGATAACATACATAGACACAAAATGATTGTTCATTTCAGTTGACCTGGGATATTATTGCCTGGTTGTTTGGTTTTAAAGTCGCCTCACTTGTTCCAGATGTTTATGATGTCTGACAGTTGAAATTACGATATTGCTGTGTGGAGAAGATTCTTTCTTTGTAAGTAGCCTCATAGAAGAGTTACAACCAGCAACGACAAGACAACTGAGTCAAGCTGTAAAGTGATCAAAAGTCTGGACTTCTGTGAACTCAAGTAAGATAGTTTTTTTTTTTCAACAATTTTGTGAGCTTATCTCTGTCTTTTCCACTTAAGGTGGCTGAACACAGGTTTTGATACCTGCGTTTCTTTCACCATTTTCTCTAAAACCCTTGATCTCTCGGTTGCCAAAACTGGCAGCAAGCAAGTTAACAGCACAAACTGTTTTTTTTATAGTTAAAGTTGATGTATGTGCCATTGTCATGGTGACATGAATGAATATAAACAGGCCTTTAAGATTGGTTTTGTTCATTTGTAGAAAATCTAGCCATTAGTTTTTCTCTATAATTCGCATGCAACGAGCTTGTAGCGATACTCACAAGTTAACACAGTTTTGCTAACAATTTAACAGAGAGATCTTTAATTATCCCTTGTTGACGGTTCACTCAATTATCTAGAATTTTCTTTGCTAAAAATCAATTTTTTTTTCAATACTCTAGTGACTTATTTCCTAAAGTATTTTCATGCCAAATTTCATGAAATTCTAAAGAGTGGCTCTCAAGAAATAAGCATATTTCCGAGAAAGCAATTTTCCATTCAATCACAATTTTTTTACTTAATTACTATGCATGCACTGCATTTAACTGGGTTCTCTCGGTAACAATGAAAAAGCTGAGAATTGCTGGGTTCTTTGCACCATTAACTTTTCTAACATGTAATAAAAGACTAAAGTCCTAAATACACTGCGCCAACTGTAGAGAAAAATATCACAGATAGTGCGGATACGTGTTGAGTAAATAAAACGACCGCTCTATTGATGGCATGTTTGTTTTTTGCAGCCCTTGCGCACGTGCTGAATTCCATCAGCAAAAGCACATGCAAAAACTGTGTTCAGCCACCTTAAAAGAAAAACAAAACATAGCAACAGTAACATTTGTAGTTAAAATTAAAAGTGAACTGTTGCCATAGTTCTCAATCATCTGAGATGTTTTTCTCTTATCTGAAATAAAGTCATGCTTGTGTGTCATTTCTATTGCCAAAACAAATATCCTTTGAGTGGTGGAAACTTTAAAATAAAAGTTTGTAAGTGTAGACCAACACCAAAACTTCTTAGAAACAGGAATGAATAAGGATGGCATCCATAAGAACAGACTGTTGTTGAGGTACTTGAAAACTGAGGCTGAGTTGTCGAGACATTGCTTTTTACTTTTTCACTTTTGTAACCTTTACTGTTTGTCCTTTGCTAATGAGTATTTCTATATTAATCATCAGGCAATAATGCTGTGAGAAGAAACCACAATGAAGAGTTGACAAGATCAAAGTTTAGGAGACAGATACAGTCATACAGGTTAGTTTTATGATATTTTTATGTCCAGGTTTTAAAAAAGGGTGGTTGATGTTAATCCATGAGTGAGTGAATATTTTCTTGGACAAAGATACCTTTCACTCCAGCTATGAAACTGATCTCTGAATGGGACACTTGTTTCAAGGAAATGTGCAAGTAAGTTAAAAATTAAAAAAAAAAAAGAAAAAACAACAACAACAACGATTCACTCAAACGTTTGAATGATAAGAAATAAAAACACGTTCTTGATTAACTCAATCATACTTTTGAAACCTGCATGTTGTGCAACGTAATGGTAGCTAGTATTAGGTTATACCTCTTCTTCTTTAACATTCTGTGGTACTGTCATGTGTGCTTCATGGAACACTTAGTGTGAACCTGCAATGCAGGTCTTTCTGTTGACCTGTTTAGCTTACTAACTTAAAGACTTGTTATTGAGTCCAATTTCTTTCTGATGTATTCATGTTAACAAGACATCAACAAAAATCCAAACTATCAAATGCATCTTTAAGGTGTTGATGAATCTGATACATTTGTATGTTTTCATGACTTTTCAATTTCTTTTTAAAACAATGCAAATGAAAAAGTGGCATTTAAAAGTGTATCGTAAGCAGGTCAGGGTTGAAAATGGGGACAGTTTGATTTTTCTTGACATCACTTAAACAATGATCTTTGATTTCCTTCATATCTCCAAGAATCCAAAGTTATAGGAAGTGATAGTTTCAATTATTGATCAACACGGGGTAAACATGAGTCAAGAAGTGAGACACAAAAAGTTGTCTATTATGATAAGCCACCTTGAAATTTTAGGATAGATTACTGGTGTATTGGGCTGCAAATGAAATCCAGAATTGCAATGGTTTTACTATACTACATGTACAATCTATGATTTGTTCAAGAAAACTTGTCTCACCCTCTTGACCAATCAGATGCCAAACTTAAACAAACTGCATGAGAAAAATGTGTAATTTTAAGGATCAGAGAAACTAAAAACAAACAATTTTTGGTGTAGTTAGAATTATTTCTGCCTGAAATGTGACAGACTAGACATAAGGAGAGGCAGTGATGACAACATGAAGTATTTTCTAGTGAGGGGATGAAGAGGAAAATCCAACCTTTAAAATCCGTTGTCTTTATGTACCAGTTGCCAAACTGGTCAATTAAACAGTGCAGTCACAGTTAAAAACTCTGTTTATGATCTCTTTAATTTTTTAAGATTTTATCCTGAAACAGACCTCTGATACACTTTTAGTTTGAAATTTATAGAGCTTAGCTCAATTTTGATAATACTTGAAAGCATGTCTTAAAATAATTTCTTTTCCTTTCAGGTTTGAACTTGTGAATTGAAATAAAGTTTCTCAGACCCTCTCCTTGGATACACTTAGTTGTGGAAGAAATTGCGTGTAGGAGAGCGAAGTTTGCGTTAAAAGGCGTCGCATGCATAATTTGTGCTTTTAAAAGGGCTAACTAAAATGTAGAAAAAAAACTTTTGGCAGGAAAATTTTCTCCTGAAACAAAAAAAAAACTAAGTCTTTTGGCAGGAAAGTTTGTCCATGGAAAAAAAAGCCTGGGCTTTTGAATGGTGTCTGGTGTTGATTGAAAAATATACTAAGTCTTTTGGTGAGAAAAAATCTTGCTTTGAGCAGTGGACTTTCTCCCATCAAGAGTCGATTATGTTTTTTTGTTTTACAAGAGAGGCTATTCAAATCTACAGAAAATTTTTCCCCTCGGCAACCCTCCATAAGTAAAAATGAGTAAAAGAGATAGCCTACATTTTGACTAGTTTCCAGGCCCTTTTAAAAGTGCAGTACCTTTTTTTGACCATTTGTATGATCAATAGAATACAAAGTGGAAATACAACTCTTATTTCTTTAAGTTCTCTTTATTAATACATCTCTTCATTATATGTGAAAGTGTTTACAACAGTAGATAAGCATACATCACAGAGCTAAGTCTGATAACAAGAACAAATAACTAGATGCGAAAGCATCAAGAATACTGACATCGTACGGAAATTTTCAAATGTAAAACTTATGGCACAATAAAATGCAAATTGATAAACTTCCTTAGTCTCTCTTTGTCGACTAATTGGAAATGCAAGAATTTTGAAGAAAAAATGTAAAACAGGAAAGTCCATAAAAGACTTGTGACTTAACTCAAAAGGTTAACCCTTTAATGTCCTTGCAAGATGTAGACGAATACTCCCAAGCTAAGATTTTTGTTCTTTCTACTTCTAGATTCAGCCTTATCTGTTGCATTCAAATTTTTTCATGCCAAATTATTTCCAATCTACCTACAAAATCCTTGTTAAAAATTACCACTTCTTACATTTTGTAATTAGAAATTGTAAATTTTTCTCGACAGCAGCTATTTAATTCAAATCAATACTCACGTTGCAAAGCGTCCTTTTTCCTTTTGGCACCAAAAGTATGAATTTGTTTGCTTAATTTACAGGTTTTATCTCTAAAATTAATTTCCAACTTTCTTTCTTGTACTTTTTCGATATTTCTCTCTCTCCTTGCTTGTGGTCGGCTTCGACAACTGATGTTAAAGGAACTGTAAGAGAACACAAGCCTGACTTGAACTACGAAAAAAACGTACAGAATAACGGTAACAAATATGGTCTCTAAATGTCTTCCTTAGAAAACGTTTGAAGTTTTTCATTAGCAGCATGTTGGTTAAATGGACGATTCAATCGAGGCCTCGCGCTACTAAATTTCTTTTTTATTTTGAGCTTAGGCGATCTACGACATTGTCAGGGAATGCAAAGAAATTATTCCACTAAGCATGATATAAAAGCGATGAAGGTGAAACAAATAAGTAGAGTTTTTCACAGTTGATGGTTCCTACTACAAAACCTTTTCATTCTACGTGACATATTTGAGTCTTATTTCTCCGCTAGTTGCCTTAATTTGTTAAAAGCAATGCCAACAATTCATTACATTAAAACCGACCAACCTAACATCAATGCCTATATTCTCCTTACGAATTCAGACATTCTCTTTCTAATTTTTTTTTGAGAATTCAGTGACACAGCAAGATAAGAACATCTAACTAAGAAGAGTTCTCAGAATTATCATATTATCAAAATGTCGAGAAAATGTCTTCATATCTGTACAAAAATAAAATGATATTTAACATTTTGCGGTGCAGTCGACAAAAATCTGCAAATAAATGAAAAAAAAAATTGCTAATTTGATATTTTTTTAACCTTTCTGACCTCTCCTCAAGTTTGTTTCTCGCCGATGAAAATTCTTACATGTTACAAAAGCACAATTTCATACCAATGATAATCACGTTTCAAGATTTTAAAACTGAATAATTACATCGCCATAAAATCGGTTTGAATCTGAAAAGAAAAATGTGCAAACAAAGCGTGCATCACAACTTCGCGAAGTTTTGGATGACACACCTTCCTCTCCGCTTTACTCTCCCAAACGTTCTACAAAAATTTTACTTTTACTGACATGCAACAAGAAAGGTTCCTTTAGGGCCGGGTCGCACTACAGCGAATTTGAGCCAATTTTGTTCGCATAAGTAATAAATCTGTCACCAAGTAACGTAAAATAAGTGTGACATCCAGTTTCAAAAACTCGCCAATTTTTTGCGGATTGCCAAATTTTCGCCAATCTTCAAAAGAAGCCGAAGTGCTGCCTCCAAATTTTGGCAAAGCAAACAATTTTGTTTAACCATTGAGCTGTCATTTTTCTTCAAAATACTTGGATCAAGTTACGGTGGGAAAAATTACTTTTTTAGGCTAGTGCAGGTTAGCTCGTACGATGTCGGGACAAAATTATTTTTTTCCTGGTCCATCTAACCATTCTTTCTATGGTTTTTACAATGGAAACGCAGAATACGAGCGGCAATTTATTGGAAATGCCTATGACTCCTTAAGCAGTTAGGGACCTTAAGCAGTCAGGATGGCAACGCCAAGGAAGACTTCGATTAAAAAATGAATTTCTACTCTTAGTCAGAATTTCAAAAATGGCTGCATGAGCTTACTGTCTCATAAGGCGCCACAGCTCAACTTCAGCATGACGTATAAAGTAGCCGTTGAGTTCCAAATGGAAATTAAAATAATTTGCTGTCGCGGTTTCGGTTCGCAGACGACGCAGATTTTGGCGATTTCACGTTGTTGTTTTGCATAGGACGGCTAAGAAATGTACAAAGTTTCAAAACGCACGTGCTGAGCTATTGTTCTGCCAATTAGATCTCTTGTTTTTCCCCGTCCTCATTGCCGTTGCCGTTGCCGTCGCCGTCGTGGTTGCTTAAGGTTCGTAATAGGGAAGAGACTGCGGCAAGACAATCTCTGTCCCTTGCAAACATGGAAGCAAGTCAGTCTCCTTCGCTCGCTTCGATTCCAAGTGTGGAAAGCAGTAAGAGCGGTGGAAACAACAACACAAATGAAAGCAAAGGAAAAAGAAAGTAAAGTACAAGACGTGTCAATCAGCAAAGTTTTGGCTCAAACATGTTGGTCCAATGCGATCACCGCCAAAATTTGGCCCTTGTGAAATTTTTGCCAATTTTTTCGTCGCCAAAAATTAGAAGTAAAAAAAATTGGCTCTAGTGCGACCCGGCCCTTACTTTATAATTTTGGGGGTGCGGGGGTTTTACAATTTTTTTAAGACCCCCCCCCCCTTCCCCCCAACCAAAGAAAGCAAACGAACTTTTGTTAACATTCTGGTCATTTTTTAGCAGAAACGCAGTTTGACGACGAAATCTCTACTTGTGCAAATTAAAATGTCTTCGTTCTTTTCTTTACGAGAATGATATAATTACTCCATGAATTGGAAAAGTGGTAGATAATATCTGAGATTCGCCACAGAAGCTAAAGACCGCTAAAACATTTTTATGGTTGATGTCTTATTTACTTCCTGTCGACAATTCAATAGCTCGCACTATTACAATTCGGGGCCGATTGCAAATATTTTGAGGTTTATCCGCCAAGAATTGATCACAATCTACATGTGTATTCTGCAAGATTAAACTCTATTTGAATTTACCGCCAAGTGATTTGTATATACCCTACACTAGTCCTTGTCTCAGCATGGGCGGACTAATACGATTAACACATTAATTGACTCATTTTTTATTCCAAACTTTCTCCGATGTAGGGCATCGTGGGAGAATGTAGAGAAAACAGTCCAATATAAAAGCGTTAAAAAGTGATACGAATAATAAGTTTTGTTCAGAATTGATGGTTATTACAGGAAAACAATTTCATTCTGTGTCACATATTCTATTACTATTTCTCTGCATGCTACCTTTATTTGGTCAAAGCAACGCCAAGAGTTCATAATATTTAGGCAATCAGCTTAAGACCAATGCATTTATCCTTCTTTCAAAACTAATTTTGAGAATTCAATGATTTAGCAAGATGGAAAACATCTAATTTTCTCTAAGACTTGTCAAATTCACAAAACAATAAGACAATGTATTCATAGAAATGTTGCAGTCCAGTAGGAGAAAAAAACTACGAATTTCATCAAAAACAACTGAGCGAATTTGGAATGTGTTTTATAGAAATTGGTTGCCTCTGACTGTTGTTATTTCTGAAACAGACGTTTCGGCTAATGCATAAGCCTTCATCAGTGATATGAAAAACGGCAGGTACAAAAAGCAGGTCACAGGTCACAATTAACAGGTCACAATTAACAGGTCACAATTGTATATTATATGTTCATGTATATCATATGTTCATGTACATTATATGTTCATGTATATTATATGTTAATTTCTGATGAACGGAAATGGAACACTATAATGCAACGCCTTTACTCTATCCGGTGTATAACTCTTTAATTGTGACCCGTGACCTGTGACCTGCTTTTTGTACCTGCCGTATGAAAAACGAAGATCGTTATCAAACGCTATTTAAAGTTAAAAACGTGATGCGAAGCTTGAGCGCGTAACTATGTATTTGATGCTCGCGCGAGGTCTTTATAGGCTTCTGGAAGTACGATGTGATCGTTGCCCGCATTCGGAACCAAAGTAGAGTGCCAGGCTTCAAGGGAAAGTCTCTCGTGGTAATTAGATTCGAAACCAACGACCCTGACATTTGTGAAATCCATGTTACGGTCGAAAAGGTGGACATGGCTTGCGACTTTGGAGTTTAAGTCAAAACCTGCAACTGCCTTTTTGTGCTCCGCAATTCTGGTCTTTAATGATCTTTCTGTTTGGCCATAGTACTTTAAATTACACTGTGTGCAATTGATTTTGTACACTATGCCTGACTTCTGGAGGTCAGGTTCGTCTAGCTCCTTGGGACGTGGAAAAAGGCTATTGATTGATAATGATTATGATATTATGATATTATATTTCTGATATTATGATAACAATCTTTGTTTTTCATATCACTGATGAAGGCTTAAGCATTAGCCGAAACCTCTGTTTCAGAAATAACAACAGTCAGAGGCAAACAATTTCTATAAAACTCATGACATCTCCTGACTACACTTTTTACATTTTTGAATTTGGAATGTATCGAATGGAAACTTACTGACATCTGTATAAGATCGTCTCTCTTTGGTGAAAATGCGTACTTGTAACAACTGCCAATAAAATAGGTCTCTACCTTGATCGAAAAATGTGTGAAGAAAGCGTGCATCACAACTCTCAGAGGTTTTATAACGAAGCCGGTGGATGACACATGTCCCCTGACGCTCAAAAACGCTCTTCTAAGTTTTTACCTTTCCTGAAATGTAACAAGGCTGGTAAATAATTTTTTTTCGCGAAAAAGTTGATGTTTCAGAGATATAAAACTGGCTTTTAAAAATGAGCCTGCCAAAACATTTCTTTAGATTCCGATCATTCTTTGTCAGTGGACCAGTTTGGTCACAAAATGCTATCTTATGCAAATTAAAAATTCTTCTTTCATTGTTTTCTCTCACATGGGTGATATAATTACTGCTTGTACTGTAAACATTTTGAAAAACAATTTGCTATTTACTCCCAAACGATAATTCATAAGCTCGAACCATTAAAATTCAAGGCTAGTTGACGATCGAGAGAAAAGTTTCAACTCTTAAAATGCTTTCCAACAAATAGTCGGCATGTTCGCCCTCTTTCGTGCACATGATATTCTTAGCAAAACTTAATTTAAATCGCCTTGTGGCATTTCCTCGATTTCTTAGCATCAAAATTTTAGTCTTGTGAGTTACCAAAATGACAGAGTAATTACAGATGAAAAATATTTTGCTTTCTAGAATTTGGAATTTTTCCTACACTGCCTTGAAATCTTTCAACTGGCCCACATGGTGATCCCATCACTCAACAAAACATTTTTGACAAGTTTGATCAATTTGGATTTGGCGCATATATCAATACACTGTCTTGCAAAGGCAGCCTCATGTACACATTATAAGCCAGTCTTAGGAAAAACAGAAAGTGTCTCTTACCTTAGTGTAATTCTTTGCTTTCGTTTCCTTTCTGTCCACTAAAAACTTTCTATGTATTCATTTTCATGGCAGTGCATCTAAAATGGCCAAAAGAACAGTTTAAATTCTCGAGCCTCCACATATTACACTGGTTCGAGAATTTAAGCGGTTATCTTATAATCACCATGGACAACTCCACAGACCAAGTCAAAGCTGATGCTTTCTGCCCTACAACTACAAATATTTTCAGGTTGATTCGCCAAGAGTTGATTGTAATCTACATGGGTATTTTTTGCTCGATTTAAGTCGATTTGAATTTAGAACCAACTAAAAAATATGTCATACACTAACCCTATCCTAAGCTTTGATGGACTGATACAACTAACTGATGAATTTTCCTTTGACATTGTAAATGGAGACTTGAGAGAGGTATCGCTTATGGAGAACTAGTCTGGAACTCTTCCATCGTTCATTTACATGTAAAATTCTCTCGAGTTCATACAATGCACTATTCAACACCTTTGAGGTTGAACTTATTTTCGTTCTTACCTTGTGTTTCGTTGTAAAAAAAACTTTGTAGTGAGTTGTCAGTCCATGTAAGGTCTGCTTGCATAAACAAAGCAACTCCATAATGCCTCTGTGTCCATTTGGACGTTCAACATGTTGAGTGAAGCAGCTCAAACTACGAAAAACCTTACAATGAAAATTAGCAGCACGATTTCCACATGCTATGAAGTTGTGTCTAACTAGGGAAATCTCGAAAACAAGGTTCAAAGAAATTTGCATGCGAGGTTTTTAGCGATGAGTTTGAATTAAGGCTAATTCATAGGTGATATTTTTTACTTCCAATGAACGGAATTCTTTCATGTATTTTTGTGAATGTAAATCTACTTCTATGGGAGAAACCGATAGGGGAAAAAACGCAGAAAAATACAGGGCTAGAATGTGGGATAAAAAAGAGAGGAAAAAAGTCTCGGTTTGCGTAAAAATGGAATAAAAGTTACCAGCAAATTCATTTTCTCCCAAAAAGTTTTTATTTATAACTTGGAAACCTTATTTTTTTTCCCTTAGGTTTATATAATAAGAGCCAAAGTTAACTTCAAATTATAACGTAACTGCAAATAAAACGCAGCATTTGATGAGTCAATCAATTTCCAGGCCTATGCGCTATACCTGAAAAGGTTGCTAGTCACTCGCCTTCGGCTCACAAGTACAAGCTTTTCTCGTGTTCTCCCAACATCCCGCATACCTTTATCACATTTTAAAGAACCCTGAATATGTGTTTTATTGCATGTCCAGAACACCTTGCAAAAAAACCCTGAAAATGTGTTTTATTGCATGTCCAGAACACCTTGCAAACAACCCTGAAAATGTGTTTTATTGCATGTCCAGAACACCCTGCACAGAACCCTGAATATGTGTTTTATTGCATGTCGAGAACACCTTCCAAAATTAAATCATATAGGTAACTAAGGAACGGCCTGAGGGTCACGTAATCACTGTAAGCGCAAGTTTTTTTTCTTTCCTTTGGGGACATTTGAAACACAACTCAGAACAGAGTTCTGAAAAGTTAAGGCAAACCCAATCAATAAAAAACCACGGTTTATGTTGAGGGTGTAACTTGTTCCCACACTGTGACAACTCGGGGATCATAAAAAAAAAAGGTTATGTTTGACGAGCCCAAGGGCTCTGCTCTAGGTTATGTAGTGTGAGGTGATTTGGAGTGTTTCTACTCTTCCTGTTCGGGACAATTGTCTTTCACGGATAACCCCATGGCAATTTGATAGTTTGCTCGTCAAATCCGCTAGGACACCAGCTCTCAAACTTGAACCTCTTAATTAAGAGTGCAACACATCATTGGGCCACTGTCTCCAAACAAATCATTGGATAATATGAACAAAGACTATTGGAGGCACACAAACCTTCTTCCAAGCAAGGAGCAATGTTATGCTCCGGGACAGCTTCCTTGTCCAATAATTTCTGTTGAGAAAATTGAAAAAGTAGGGAGGACACAATTAAATTGATAAAAAGTCCCTTTCCTGAAATTAACCAAGTTGTCAAAACCTCTGCTTAAAGAAAACAACGTTTCTCAATCATCTGCAGTTATTTGTTACAAATTAATTTTACTTCAAATATGCGATTTTCATAACCCTAACCTTATCTATCGGCCCTGTGTGAATGGCATTTGAAAGAGTGAAAAGCACACTCTCTTTGGCGGCCTGTATTTCTGAAGACCATGCTAAAAAGCCTGTCTTGTCAACTCCACAAGCTTACTATTCACGAACACGACAACATAATATCATTACAGTAATATACTGTTGAGTCTTACATTACGAAACTACGAAAATTACAAAAAAATAAAATATTCCAAAAACTGTAAACTCACCCTGTTGGACACACTAAAGAAAATGTGAGAACATGTCAAAACTGTCAGCTAGGCCACTCAGTAAAACACGATACATCTCTTCATAATTTTCCAGGTCTGGATGGCACTGTCACCATGAATCTTAATTCTCATGTCTTTGATGTAAACATAAGCTGCACATGCTACATGACAATTTTGTTCTTTACACAATCTTATACAAACTTGGTTCTAATGATTTTTTTCTCTCACTATTTCCATTCCTAAATATTACTGATTCTTACAATAAAAATGTCACCAATCACAATGGAATTCATTTGAATAATACCTTACCCTCCCCCCCTAAGGTTGAGCTGGTGCATTGCCATAACGAGAGGAATCACTGTGATGATAACTTATTTATTGTTGACGAATGTCAATGAACCGCTGTACCAAAATTTGATAACGTTGACACATAATTTGATAAAAGTCTATCAGTAGTGGCCTCTCCAAAAGTTACTGCAAAATACTCCTTCCTGTTCCTTTGATTAAGTTGTAAATTATATTGATTGACATCAAAAGTTACAAACTTCCGATATAAACAGTTTCAGTGCTTTATTGCCATTAACTACTATTTCTATTTTCAACATCATTTCTGTAATACTTTAAACCTAATTGACGAGTCGTTCATTGCAGTAAAGAATTTAGGAAATTGTAGAAGCTATCGTACAGGTATAAACAAGTTGTAAAACATGTTTGTACACAAGAATTACTTTATACAAATTTTATAATTACAACTTACAAAGGACATTTCCTTAAAGGTAAGATCAATTTGTACACCTCATTTTTTTGTACACATTTACTTATCAAAGAAAAATAACTCCTACTGTTACAGCTATTTTTTAAACCATAAGTCTTGTGCAAACCAGTTCATCTGGACAAAACAGCAAGATTTTTTTTTATTTATTTTACAGAAGGAAGCCCCTCACGTGCATCCAACATCCGTTTTTTTGCTCTTTGGAATGCATCTATTCAACGAAAAGTAGGGACATTTTTATCAGAGAAAATGGATTTACTGTAATGATTCAATGTAGCATCTGGGGTGCTTATTTCCTTTTGCTACCTCTGTGGGGGTTAGGTGACATTTGAAACAGGGGGCTTATTGATGACAGGGGAATTTATATTTCTTTTTTCAAAAACAGCAGAGTATGCGAAACAAAGCACTGATGTTTATTCAAAAGGGATCAAGAGGACTGGAAAACAGACTTGTTGTCCTTGTATCACACCTGGCTAAAATGGTCAGCCAAGCAATTGCAGCAGAAAAGACATGATCATACATTCGAGTGAAATGTGCGCCAACATGGACACAATAGTTGAGAGACCGAGACAAGGGCCACTGTTTTTTTTTTATGAAGCCTTAAGTGAACAATAATGAACCATGATTCATCTTAATGTACATGTACTCTTACAGTGCTATCACGGAGGCAGAATAGGACTGCTTACTGGAACAGGGGCACTTTTGGTAGAGAGATGCTTATTGGAATGGGGGTGCGCACTCAAAAGAGAAATGGGGACACTTACTGACAAAAAAAAATAAGGGGGCACCCATTAAGGAGAGGCACTCATTGGAACAATGGCTCTAAATTAACTCCTAAAGACATCTTACCTATCTCACCTTTGAAGTTCTTAAAAAGATCTTTATTTTTGAAAAATCTGCTCTTTTTAGTTCTTAGTATAAACATATCAGTTAACCATAACTGATGAAACAAGCAAAAGCCCAGCTCATCAATAACTTCATCCTAATTAAGTTGATAGAACATCCAACCTCAAAACTAGGACTGAAAGGCATTCAAATGCTAATAAGGAACTCCAAATTCTATTGGTTCCATGCTTGTGAAAAGACATTTTTCCCTTTTCAATTTCATTTAATCATTTATAAATAATGCACTATCCTTTTGGAAAATTCTTCAACTCACCCATAACTTGTGCTAAAGAGTCCAGAGCATTCATTCCTCTGTAAAAACAGAATCAAATCATCAAAGTATGTTTATGCATGTTTTCTCCTCCTAAAAAGGGGAATAAGAAGTTAAGAAAGAAATAACACCTGCAATATCCAAATTACAGGAGTTACAACAAAATCAACAATGTGAAACAAATGAAGTCACTATGGAAATGGGACCCAAATTCACTCTGGAAATTAATACTTTTCAAGAAGTAACATATTCCAGGTACAGCACTGTTGATTACTATTTAAGCCTGGAAGTGTGGCACTCACCCATGGGCAGAATCTACTAAAGGTGGGAGCTACTATTTTAGGCATTTATATCAGTTGACTCACCCTAGTCTGTCCAGTATAGTTCTTGTATGACGAGTTTTCTTGGCTTTTGAATCCATAAAAGACCTTAGACAAAAAAAAAATTAAATAAATAGAATGGCATAATGAGGATCTAGAACATTGAAACTACAAACCATGTTGATAATTTTTAGACCTCTACACACTTACTGACACTGCTGCATAATATGAAACTTGACATTAACACTCCCAGATGCAGCTGTCCTGAAGAAATATTTGCTCAATACCTTATCCTGTCATAAACAAAATAAAATAATTGAAAACTGATGGCACAGAGTCAGTGTACTAAATACTTGGCCATGCACACTCTCAAAGGAAAAGGAGGTTAATAGGAGTATACACTTTTAGCAAGCCCCCTAAAACTGGACAAATAAAGTGGCTGGGTGATAAAGAGATCTCCAGTCCAGGGTCTGAAATTCCCAGCAGGTAGTCATCAAAGCCTCCGAAAATTGAGAACTGGTGACTAGGAATTTCATGCTAATCACTCAAAGGGCAAATTATGCAGTTTAAGTCTTTCAATGTTCTCCATGTAACCAGCAAGCAAACCTGTTTGTTTTATACAATCAATAGGTGCTTATTCATGAGCAGGGATATGCTTTAAGAAAATAAAGGTCTCTAAAACTTTTGGATTTTTTAATTTCACTGTGAGTGAAAGGTGTTAAGATCAGAGTTTTGGTAACCAAAATGCCAATCAGCCCCCAGATAGTACAGTCAGTAACTCAGACTCTGCAGTGGTCATTTATCATATATTCCAGATTATTGCCTAAATATCTTACATCAGCCATAGCAGGTTTCTGAGGATATGTAGGATCTTCCAATTCTGGTGATCCACCAATAAAGAACCTTCGCATCTCTGGACCTGTGCCATTTCCTATTGGTCGCCAAGTGTTCACTTCCATACAGTAGCTGCCTAGCAATTTTGAAAATAAGTTATTATAATTTCAATTTGCTGGAGCTGTACGAGTTGTTATATTTCACATTCATGATCTGTGTCAATTATAAGGTGACAATCAAAAATTAACCATAAATATTTGTCTTCCTCTTGAAGCTTTATGGAGTATGGTACATTATGCTTATATACATCGAACTTCTCTTACCAGCTTTATTGGGTATAGTGATGTATGCATAACCCTCAGTTCTGAACCTTTCCCAGCTGTCCAATGACAACACCTCCACAAACAGTGTTGGCCAGCAAATAAAATCATCTGAATAGCAATACGAGAAGCAACATGAGACATTATCAAAGATCCTCACTTATCAGAATTGTTCAAATGAGGCTAGAATAGTCATCAAACTTACCACAATCATCATCTTCTTGATAGATCAATGAGAAGTCAAAAGGGAAACTAAAGTGCGCCACGTAGTCCTTAGAATATGATGATAAAAATATGTCATTATGAAGTCTTGGACCAATGATATCCAAAAAGTTATTCAAAATGTGGGATAAAATGACACAATTTGACTGATCAAAACTTAAAAAGTATAAGGGTTTAGGGTTGCTACTTTTTCTAGAAAGAATACCGGTGACCCTTAACAACTTTTTCTGACAGCACAGCAGTATTCATTTGTACTTTTGGTTGGAGTGAGGTACTAACAGGGTTGAAGTAGTCTTGCCCATCAACACATCACAATGACACAATTAAGATTCAAAAAGTGTTTTCCTTATCTTGGGTCAAGTGTGGCATACACTCAGCCACCATCTCTCCTAGGGGTGTTCACCAATAACTTCTCCAAGATAATTTGAGGAGGAATATCAAATTTTGTACCAGAAGCACACTACACAAACTTTTTCGACAATTAGACACTTTTTGGCAATTACTTCAAAACTTTTTAAGTTTTGATTTCCCACAATACTTATCAATGAAAATAAATCTGATCACATGATCAGTTGAATTTTAAAAAACTTACTTCTCCCTCTAGCTTTGTCATGCAGGTCTGTGTGACACCTGATAACACTGGGTCATCAGTTGGTCTCCATTCTACATTACATATATACAGAAGTGGAAAAAATAAACAGATCTGTGTTTGTCCTCAACAAGACCAATGGTTCTACTGATGCACTATGTTAAGCAATAAATTATTGGTGACTCCTTACAAAGAAACTGAGTGACATTAAAATATTTCTAAATTTAAGACACCAGAAAAAAAAAGCCTTTTTTTAATCAAACTTGTCTATAACAATCAAATTCGATATTACACAATCTGACAAAGTGTATGATCTGAAATCAAGTATTTGATTCATTAATTAGCTGTGTTCACTGTTGTTCAACCTCACATCTACAAATACAAACTTACCCCTTTCTTATAGCCTACAAACCAAGACGCTTTGACTTTGTTAATGTATGTCATATATGAACATCATATATGACATACATATACATCATATATGAACAGGATGTATGTCATATATGAACTTCATAATGGGCCTAGCTCACCGTAGAGTCTCTGTGGCTCAGCAGTAGAGCATTGGAGCGTGGAATCCAAAGATCTGAGGTTCAAATCCTCATGGGGACCCAGAATGTTTTGGCAATTCACAGAATCAACTCAGTCCATAAAACCAAATTATCCTGTTACCTCACCTATGCAGCACCACAGATTCTTTAGAAACTTACACTATTATTATCTGTGAGACTCTTGCACCTTTACCACAACAGATTGTGAACCCTTACTTTTCTAACTTTAAAATACCAACAGAACACCACTATCTTTTTATTGTGGTCTGTGGTTTATCAATCACTTACTCTCAGGCAGGTCCAGAAAAAAGTGAACATATAGACCATCATAGTCAAATCCTTTGGCAGAAACTACAGTAGAAATAAAATTTATAGATAAGGTTAGATGAAGGTCAATGCATACAAGTAAAAAGCCAATTACTGCAAGAGCTGGTCCTGATTTCTTTTGCATGAGATGAAGTATAGCACCTCTGCCCAAATCAGATGTCAGTCCAGCACTCTTTCATACTTGTAGATGGAGAGAAGCACTCACTGTCTGTGAATTTCAAGCATCTGACCCACGAATACAACTCAATGACCCAGCCCTTCCAGGTCATTTTTCACCGCACAGACACTACCAACAATAGCAGTAAAGTTTAAGCACTGTTCAGTTCTAATAAATCTGATAAACTTACCTATCTCTCCAAAAATATTCATTCTCAAAACACCAGGTTCTGGCTGTTATAGCAGAGAAAAATGAGATCCATGTTTTAAATAAGAGAGTAACAATTTTTTAATGACAAACAATCATAATAATTTTAAATACAGGGGCTCTGCTTGTTTCCTCTCAAACAATACAAAAAACACATAATTTGGTGGGTAATTGTGAAGAAGAGCTCCCCAAAAAACCTGTCGGCCGACAGTCGGCCGACAGACGACCAACTGTCGGCCGACTGTCGGCCGACTGTCGGCCGACAGACGACCAACTGTCGGCCGACAGTCGGCCGACAGTCGGCCGACAGTTGGTCGTCTGTCGGCCGACAGGTTTTGCCTGAAATATAGGCTACCTGTCGGCCGCCAGTCGGCCGACAGTCGGCCGACTGTTGGTAATGTGTCGGTAACCTGTCGGTACCTTGTCGGTAGCTTGTCCGTGAAACGATCACACAATGTTAGGGATTCTAAGTTTGCCGTTACAAAAGCATATGGGTTTAAATTATTAATTTTTTAATTTGCGTTTGTCGCAGAGTGGCAAAACGAGGTATCGTGGTCGTTTTAGATCAAGAGTTTTT
>NC_142531.1:385000-402500 GCF_964205215.1 Stylophora pistillata
GGATAGATGCGGTGGACCATGTTCTCAAGTCTTGGCGTTCTCGTTCCCTATCCTTCCGTGGCAAGGCCCTTGTTATTAATGCTCTTGCGCTTCCCGGGTCTGGTATGTGGCCTCCCTCATCCATATGCCGGCCTGAGTGTGCAAGGAACTCTCCTCTCTGGTTTTTTCCTTCTTCTAGTCCGGTAAGCAGGAACTCGTTTCTCGCTCTGCTGTGACCCAGTCCCCTGTCTCTGGTTGTTTTTCTGTTGTTGATGTTCGTCTTAAAGTCTATGCTCTTCTTGGCCAGTGGGTGAGGATATTTGTCTCCTCGCCCTCTGGCTGGTGTGTCTCCTTGTCTTCCTGTTTTGTGTCGCGTTTTGGTGTCTATCCTCTTGATGTCTTTACCCGCCCTTTTTCGTTTGACCCCAAGGCCTTGCCGCCTTTCTACCAATCTCTATTACTAGCCTGGCGGAGCCTTAATGGCTCCTTTTCCCACTGGTATCAAACTCTTGTATACGGTTCGTCTACTCCCCTTGGTTGTGCTCCTGTATTAAACATGTCTACTAGTCTCTGTTACCGTTACCTACTGTCGGAGAACATGGTCCCGCTGCATTGCGTGGAGAAGTTTAACACCATCTATGGGAATCTGGACTGGCCTGCCACATGGCGCTCCCTGTCCCTCTTCCATCTTGATCGTCAGGTCACTGACCTTAATTGGAAGATTGCACACGGCGTCTTGTACACTGCACAGCGTCTGGCCTCCTTCGGCTTATCTGTTCCTTTACCTTGCTTCTGTGGTGCCCCGGTGGAGGCACCGGAACACCTTTTCTTTTATTGCCCTCTTGCTCAGAGCGTTCTTTCTTGGATACAGTCGTTACTGTTTGGTTTCTCTTCCATGTGTCCTGTTCTCCTTCTTCGTCATGTCCTCTTTGGCCTCAATTCTAATGAGTTGAGGGCCACCCCTTGTGTTTTCATCTACCTCCTCAACCTCTGTAAGTTCTTTGTCTGGCAATCTCGTAACGACTTCCGCTTCCGTAATTCCAGGCCTGGCGCTGTGGACGTCATCGCACGTGTAAAGACCCGCCTGAGGTTTCGTCTCAACATCTTCTTCAGGCGCTTCACATCCACCCGACGTCGTGACTTCTTCCATCGGCAGTGGGGTGCCCGTGGCACTGTAGCTTCAGTGGTCAACGACACTCTTGTGTTTACTATCTAGTCTCGTTTGTTTGAGTGTTGCGTGACTTTTTCTGCTTGAATGGGTGTCTCTGTGCTACTCGTGCTGGGTCTCCTTCATTGGTGTACTGCACAGTAGCTCATTGTCGGTCTCGTTTGCTTGACTGACGTGTGATTTTTCGCTTGAATGAGTGTGTCTTTGTGCTGCTTGTGCTGGGTCTCCTTCATTGGTGTACTGCACAGTAGCCCATTGTTAGTTTCCGTTTCGTAACCCATGTGCTGGGTCTCCTTTGTTGGTGTACTGCACTGGGCTTGTATCGTTCTGTCGTTTTAGTTCTCGGTTTGTTCTCTTATGTGTGTGTTGAATTTTTGGTTTCAGTGAGGTGGGGTTCGATTCCCCAGCGAGGTTGGCGACTGGTGTTCCTCGTTTGTTGCGGTCCCAACCCTAAGGCCTTGCACTCTAGCGATGGGTTGGAGTGGACATTATGGTCGGCAGGCATTGCACCGCCCTCACGGGAGCCTGACCGTCCGCTTCAAACATAAAAAAAAACTCAGCGGCCTAATACATTACACCTCCTTCCTTCGGTTACCTTTTTATCTTTTGCTCTCTGTGATCAACATGATTTCCTTCTCCGTGAGAAGGTTTCCTTTTCCAATCCTCCCTTTTTTTGTCTTTCTCTTCTCGTTCATCTTCACAAAAATGAGCCATGGTTTCCTCCGCCACTTCCGTTGCCAATTGGACGTTATTCATTTCAAGTTTTCCCCCGTTCTTTTTGCTTCTCTTCCTTGCTGAAAGTAAGAAAGTAGAAAACTAAGAAAGTATCCAAAAGCTCCAGGAATATGGATTGAAAGATGACAGCTTTTGCTTTGTTACCTGTCCTCAATGATGACATAAACTGATGATGATGAATGGAATAATATACATGCAAGAATGTCAACATCATGATTTAAATCAAGACCATGCCTAACTTACCCTGCGATCAGAACCTTTTTAACCTGTCCTCGAATCGATTAAAAAGAAGAAAAGAAGAAAAGGCTCTGCTCACAGGGTATGCCTAACTTCACACTAGTTGATTTTTTTTTAAATTTATATATTATTATTTTGATTTATCACAGATTCCAACAATTAAGAGGCTCTTCTTCTGTAACAATACTAATCTAGTCTAAGTATATATATATATGTAGTAACTAATTAAAAGTATAATAACAATGATAAAAATTAATCAATGTAACTTATCGTGAGATATTAAAATATACAATACATATTATGTGGATTCAAGACCAATATTTAGCAAACAAATGTTTCTTAGCACTACGGCAAAAAACATTATGTTCTAAAATGTTTCTTGTTGCTATCGGGAGTCTATTGAACAACGTTGCCGATGTGGATAAGGCTGTCCCTCAGAGAAATCAGCATTGAGAAGATGGCTTGGCTCAGGATTGAACAATCCAGCTTTGAACCAAACTGTACTAACAATAGCTGAAGGTGGTTTGGAACAGTATTTACCAATTAAGTACAACATATATGTTCCTTTACTCCTGTTTTTCTTTTTTTAAAATACTAGACTACCCAAGGGGATGAATAACACCAGTTTTTTTGATCATTTAAAACAAATCTCTGTTTTAATCATGGTTTAAAAACACGGAAGCATTTTACTAAGTTTTCTCAGAAAACTTTCTTCATTAGCAGACAATAATACACAGTGATTAACATAATTTTTCACTGTGGGTAAAAATTGAGACCATGGCATTCCAACAATTGGTAATTAATTATAGTGATTTCATTTTTTCATGATTTCAACTTTTCATTGAATTATCCACATTTTATATGCTAGAGGTTAAATTATACTCACTTAGTAGTTCATAGCTTATATTTTGCCAACGTTGAAAACGACCCCAAACTCACACACCCACTGGCCATTCCCACCCCTGCAGCTTCATCAGTTGTAATACAATGACTTAAAAACTCCTTAAATAGATTTATATAGGGTGTGATGGCACATATAAACAAACACAGTAATTACTACGCGAAAAACTATCACTATAAAAAGAAATAGAAATATTGTCGAATCCACTGAAAATGTAAATAATGATAATAATAAAGGTCTTTATTAAGAATTATTGTGCAAACAGACGTGCTACAATTAACATGAATAACATGAATAAAATGAATAAGGAAAAGGAAAAGGTATTAATTACTATTGAAAAGACATCTATTAATTAAAATTGATTTAAAACGGCTTGTCTGGACCTTAGGCAAAATATAATTATGCGACCTAGTTCTCAACTGCCGTGTTCTCTGGGGAGGTAAGAGATCGCTCAACGCAGTGTTGGTGGAAGAGATCCTTTGCCATAATTTCTTATCTCTATTACAACGGATATCCAAGATACTGTGTTGCTTTGAGCAGTAACCCAGCTTATAACACCTGGCAAAGAGCTTATCAATTCTACTTAAATATTTACTATAAAAAGCACACCCCCAGACCTCAATAGCATATGTAAAAGCTGAAAGAATCAAACTTTGAAAAAGTAAGTCCAAATTCTCAATAGAGTAGCCATGATATTTACATATTCTCAAAATATACAACCTACTGCTAGCCTTACTAAGTAGGTAATCAATATGAGTGTCCCAATTAACTGGCACTTGCTCAAAGGTAACACCCAATAGTTTCAGTTTTTCTTTCCTCTCTATGATCTCGAGTGGTTCAGGAGGCGTCTTGGAAGTCTTTCCTCGCAAAAGAAGTTCCCATGTTTTTGTCAAGTTGACTTTCATGCAGTTCTTCTCGGACCATTCAATAAAGGATAGGATTTCCGTTTCGGATTCATCTAAGCCTACATTTGCCTCGATTGGTAAACTAGTAGTTATATCATCAGCAAATTTAACTAGAAGATTCTTATTAGTATTAACAGCTTTGATATCGTTAATAAAAATAGAAAATAAGACAGGCCTCAGGACTGTACCTTGAGGAACACCCCTATTTATAGAAACGTATTCAGTACTATGACCATCGACCACAACTCTCTGCTTTCTATGATTTAAAAAACTAATAAAGTAAAGGAACCAGCGTTGACTTGAAAGGCGAGGATTGTACTAAAATTCCCAATTAACGCTGAGACTGGGACCTTTGATGCCCGCCCAATTTGAAAAAATTATCCGCATTAATTATAGTTTATTCTTTTTTTGGAGTGAAATTCCTGGCGCTTATTCAAGCCGAAGGGTGCCAGAGAGAACAGCTGTGCGCTCCAATATGCTTCTTTGGTAATTAGGAGTTTCTCGATGTTACCTGAATTGTTTACTGTTGCCTGCACTTGATCAATGCATTGGAATGAGAAATCGCTTAGATCATGTGGTGTTTTGTTAAAATGTACCGCTACCTCACAGGTCTTTTTCTTAGTGACCATAGCAGACTTGTGGTTGCAAAATCTAACCCTAAAGTCATTTGTTGTGGAACCAATGTTATGTAGGCGACATTTCTTGCACGAAGCCAAATAAATTAAGTTCTCAGAATCACAGGAAAATTTCGATCGTATCTTGTAACTTTTGCCTGTTTGAAAACTTAGAAAGGAATTAGTTTCAACCAAGAAGTTCCGACAAAGATCGCATCTTGTTCTATTACATTTAAAACATCCCTTGACCTCGGCAACCCCTTCGCTTTCAGTGTTAGGGCCATAACGGGATGGGGCCAACAACTCTTTAAGGTTTTTAGATCTGCGGAAGGATGCTATGATAGAATTTGAAGGAAAAAGCTCTTTTAACTTGGGATTGGATTCCAAAATACCCAGATGTTTTTTAATGATGCGACTTACATCAGGTAAATTTGGATTAAATGTGGTCACAAATGGGAATAATTTCCTCTTAGATCTGGCCTGAGTCCTAAGTAGATCACTTCTGGGTATGGTAGAGGCCTTACGAAACTGGTCGTCCACTAATTTAGAAGGGTGACCCTGAGTAACCAGATAACCCTTGTATTTGGTTATTCTCTTGACAAGAAAGGCTTGTTCGGAGCAATTTCTTTGTAACCTCGTCGCCACACTGTAAGAGATCGCTTTGAAAACGTGTTTAGGATGAGCACCTGATGGTGGGAGATACAGATGACTATCAGTTGGCTTTGAGTAAACGTCTGTCCTAATAAAACCCTCGATAAGATGCGATCTTTGTCGCAACTTCTTGGTTAAATCTAATTCCTTTCTAAGTTTCCTCGTGTGCCACACTACCTCTCCTACATATATATATATATATTTATGAATTTTCGTAAAAATTGCTGGATGTGTGTTGCATTTAGTTCCAGAGTTCTGCAATATGCAATGGTGACAGTCATCCTGATCATGGAATGGCGTTGGTTTCTCTCCCGCACTTCAGAAAAACCCTATTACAACTATACCTCTTCTTGATCTTTCTTTTAGAGCCAGATGGTTTGTTTTGTTTGTCCATGGTTTCTGTTTCTGGAGGGAAACAAAGATAAAAAGAACCAAGCAAGGATGGATAAAGAGAAAAGAGGAAGAAAAGACATTTAAAGTATAAAAAAACGACTATTACAATTTCGTGCAAGCAGATATTAATGTCACCACATGTTAAAAATTGAGTGGCTGGAACGTACAAATCAACTTTTTGTATTGTTAGTATGCTGGGTAACATCATGATTTGTAGTGATATTTGACATAAATTAATACCATGAGATATCTTTAACACTTTTATACGTCAAGCGCGAGCTTTATTTCTGCCAAAATATATTGATGTAATCATGCTGTTATATCTTTTTAGTATATGCCAAACCAGTGGATAGTGTTTTTCGCGCGCTCTGACTGGCTGTTCAATCTTGGAATATCATGCACTATTCACTGACTCTCCCCAAGCCGAGAGGCGCGTTGTAAAGAAAGTAACTAAACATCTTCATTTGACATCATTTTCGGCTTATTATCTCACTTTTTTAGCATTTACTAAAACAACTATTCACCTCAGTGTCGGTGGCTAGTAGTGTATATTTACCTCGCTGCTTTCGCGGCTCGCTAAATATCTAATACTAGGCTCCTCCACTTCGGTAAATAAATGTTATAAACTTCTACCCTCAAAAGGCTTGTAATTTTCATATGTTGGTTTTTAAAATTAAGGTGAAATACCACATTTCTTAAGCCAATCAAATTGCAGAGATTTGTCATATAATAGTATAATGTAAATTAATAATGTCATAACACTATTCTCACCTTTTACCGCATTTACGAACAAGATATCATCAAGCTCCTAAAACAGACAAAAATTTACTCCTGTTAAAATGCAATAGGATTAACTTTTGGGTTCGCATATAGCCGGAAAACTGGATCTGACCACACTTTTTTTAATCGAGCAAACAAACAAAAACATTCACCATTTCCTCTCCTGCGTCTCCCTCTACGACAACCGGATCAAAGTAACATACAAACAAAACCAATCGCAGTTTTTGAACAATCATAACTACAGCATTTGTATGTGGATAATAAAATTTTTATTCTTAATACGTTTACCTATGAAAACCATCATGCATACACTCATTACTGTACGTCGTAATTCAATATTAACTCTTGATCTGTACCCGTTTCAATGTTGTCTTCTTGTGCTTGGTTGATGGTGAAGCTACATCGGTTAGGCAACCTCGAGACCTATGAATACCATATCGACCATAGCCATGCTTGTAGTTAAACGGCTGGTAAAACGAGAACAAACATCAACAACACTAAACAACCTAACAATAATGGTAATAACAATAACAATAGTAATAATAATAATATGAATAAAACCAAGTAATGAACGACTTTTTTTGCAGATCCCATCGAGGTGGAACTTGAACATGCTCAGGAACAGACAATTTCCCGAATTTGCTATTGTGGACGGAAGGCAAAATCCAGAAGTGAGCGCTTTTGTGTTTCAAGTTAAAATTCCCGTTGTCCATGTGTTTCAAACAAAAAGAATTGCCAGGCTCAGTGCAAGTGCCGCAACTGCAACAATCGCAGTCAGAATCACCAGAAGTTGTCATGCCGGTGTGGAGAAAGCAGGGCTAAAGGAGGGAAAACAGGTCAAAACTCTTGCATGGATGTAAATGGTCAGAGGCGAACACTGAAATGTCGCTGCTACCCCAAACGGTAAACCTTGCTCTATCCACTGTTCATGTTTGAACTGTGAAAATAGATATGGAATAAGGGTTACTCACAGCACAGACGATTGTAAGGCCGAGATAAAGAAGAGAATAACTTCTGCACCACCATCATTGAAGAGTCAGCGAACAGCAGCTATTCTGGAGGACGAGGGATATAGTTTGCAGCCCGGACCATGGACACTCGAAGAGAGCTATCTCTTAGACTCCGTTGAGTCATTAATTTTGAACACGTGTGTTATCCCAAGTTACAGAAATATATCAAAATTGTATAATTTTGTGAGCAAGAGTCTGCGTGGAAATAAAATACAGTTTACTACAGTCACCTCTAAAACAGAGAGGCAAATTCAAGGAAAACTGGAATTTGTAAGAAAAAAACATTTAGCTCTAAAGAATTTTTACTATGGTGTTTCAGTTCTTGATAACCAAGGGAATTCGGACTGATTGTTCTATTACCATATCAAATGGTACTATCTACAAGACAAATATAGTAAACATTGAGCAGTCTTGACTTTCGCCATTATATTTAGAAAAAGCTATTGCTTTTGAAACAGTTTTCAGTGTATTAAGAATCAAAATAATAATTTTAAACGCTTATTGTGTGAAATTCAAGATATTCTTTTAAGGCAACAAAATCGCGCGAGGATATGATGGGCAGTGGGCAACACACCCCTTAATTGTCTGTGTAGTACTCAATTGCCTAGTAAAACAAAATCGCCTTTCAGATCACTCGGTCTTTCAGTCAGGTTGAAGCTAGCAGACAGTTTTATCTGCTTGTCGGAGACTTCTTAATTTGAGTAGAACAGATGTTTAGTTTCTTAAGTAACACCAGTGATTGAGGTAGCCTTGAACGAACTTTAATTTTAATTTAATTTAATTTTTAACTTTTTAATTTAATTTTGTCCGTTTTCACTGCATTATTTGCAGTGGGGAAGGACTAGAAAGGAACATAGGAACCATTCGTGCTAGTCCACCCTCCCACCCATCCCACCCCAGGGGAGGACATCCATCACACAGTAATCTCGTGTGTGGGAAATTAACGTCTCCTACCCCTAACCCTGCAGGAGACGGGACCTCCATTTATTCGTCCCTATCCGAGAAGACTACAATATCTAACCATTTCTTGATGTTATAGAAAGGTAGCAAATTCTTCTCAATTATTTTAAGACCCTGAGTGTTGGTCCGGTCGGGGCTCGAACCCTCGACCTCCGGCACAACAGTCCAGCGCTCTATCCATTGAGCTAACCGGGAGGCGGTTTGATTGATTGTCACTTAGCAACGACCAATCAGAGATCCGATTAGACGTTCTATTACGTGATATCCCCATATATAACACTAGGGCCCCACCTTTTCGAGAGTTTTTTGTACACATCCGTTGTAAGACGAATGAGAGAGATTTTTTTGGATTAAACGCTTTGCTTTAACACACGTCGAGTCTACTGTACGAGAGTATTAATAGGTCAAAAAACCCCTCGTAAACGGGGCAAAGTTTACGAAACGTGGCACCTCCGACGGGACGCTTTCTGAAGATCACTAGGATCAGAGTGTGAGTATAATTACGTCCTGAATTTTCCGAACGAGATGGAGGCAACCGAAGCGAACATGAGAATCAAAGTCAAACAACTGGAGATGACAGGGACGAGGACCAATGTCGTCTTGGGAGGGAAAGGAAACGAAGCGATGGAGAGACACCTTTCTACTTTAAAGCACCTTTCCCGTGAGATTAATCGCATGCGACTAGATGTAGAGGCGTTGAAATTGGTAAAAGAAGAAGATGCCACAGGCATACAAGCATGGAACGCAGAGCTCCATGCTAAACTAGAAAAGGCAGACACCGAGGTCGAAAAGGTGACAACATGGCTAGACGAACGTCAAAAGTAGAAAGAAGTTCACGCGCAAAAACAGAAACTGCAGTTTGAGGCAAAACTGCATCAAACCAAGCTGGAAATGCAAGGAGAACTTCAAGCGACTCAAAGAAATCAACACCCTCACCAAGTCCAGACGTTAGGTAACATCCAAGCCAAATTACCGAAGTTAAGGATAACCAAGTTTGACGGCTCCTTCATGGACTGGCCGAGATTCTGGGGGCAATTTTCAGAAACCATTGATAAGACGAGCGTAGCAGCGATAACGAAATTTACGTATCTGCGTGAACTGTAAGATTCTAAAGTTAGAAGAACAATAGAAGCATTACTCTTCACGCCTGAGGGCTACAACAGCGCGAAGAGCGTCTAACAGGAGAGATACGGGAAGGAATCGGAGATCGTAAGGGCATACACAAGAGAAATCCTAGAACTTACTCCCATACCCACCAGCAATCACAAGAAAATAAGCGAGTTTAGCGAAAAGCTAACCTACTGCGTGCAAGCTCTAGAAACACTCAAGAAACTTGAACAGGTCAATGGGGCAGTGTTGATGACACTTGACAAGTTGCCATCTATCCGGGGAGATCTCGTGCGAACCGATCCACACTGGGAAAGCTGGGATTTTGTAAAACTCTCGGAGGCTATTCGGTTGTGGGTGAGAAGAAACCCAGTAGAGGCAGTGGGCCGAACAGAGCGCGAGCAAGAAGCACCCGCGAAACGGTCTACACGCACGACCAGAGTTTATCATACGCGAGGCGAAGATCTGAGACCCCACAAGTGTGTGTATTGTGGCGAAGATCACCGACCGATTGAATGCACAAAGGTCACGAGCCCGTCAGATCGCCGACAAATTTTAATTGACAAGCGATTGTGTTTCAATTGCACACACGGAAACCACCGCTCATCAAATTGTCCCAGCAGATCCGATTGTCAACGCTGTCAAAAGCGCCATCACACGTCGATCTGCGACGCAGCACACCCCACTAGCGGCGTTAACAACTCGATGACATCTACGAGAGGGGTTGCCTTGACGACAAACCAAATCGGAGAGGGTCTGTTTCCTGTTATCGTGGTGGAAGTCAACGGAATAAAATGCTGAGCATCAATCGATTCTGGAGCGGGTAGTTCATACATATCGGCAAAGTTGATAGATCTTCTCCGCTTGAAGCCCATTTCCACTCAAACGAGGTCAATTGACATGCTGATGTCAACCAAGGTCGCAACACTAGAAGAATACGACTTAAGCTTCAAATCTGTCGACCACCAATTTACGCCTCCTGTGAAAGCAACCAAAGTAAACAAATCGGAACTGTTGTCAATTGACAATCCTAATTATCGCGAACTTATCGGCAAAAACCCGCATCAGAGAGGCCTTTACGTTCACGACGACGACACGAAAGCTAGACTTCAGTACACGTAGTCCTTGGTAGCGGCGAGTACGCCAGGATTAAAACCGAAACAAAACCGCGAATCGGGCAGGAAAACACACCCATCGCAGAGCTCACAAAATTTGGATGGTTTATCATGTTACCTGGTAAAGAATTCGAAAGGAATGTTATGTTACTCACACAAACAAGCCAAGTAGATTATGAGGAACTGTGTAAACTCGACGTGTTGGGGTTACAAGACCCAGGAGATCAAAGCCAAGCAGCAGTTTTCGAAGAATTCGAAGAACAGTTAATACGCTCGTCCGAGGGCTGGTATGAGATCACTCTGCCCTGGAAGGCAAACCATCCACCGCTCCCCTCGAAGAAAGAGGGCAGTCTCAAAAGGCTTCACAGTCTAAACAGGAAACTACAGTGCGAAGGCCTGACCGAAGAATACGGTGCAATTATTCAAGAACAGTTAGCTGAAGGAGTGGTTGAGAAAGCACCCCTAGTCGCGCAGTCAAAGGAATTTTACATTCCACACAAGAGCGTGGTACGCAAGACAGCCGAAGCTACGAAGATGAGAATCGTCTACGACGCTTCTGCTCGAGAAACGCCCGATTCACCTTCCTTGAATGACTGCCTGCACCCAGGTCCCGTGTTACAAAATAGGCTTTGGGACATACTTATCCAACAGAGAGGTTACCCAGTGGTCTTTGCGGGTGACATAAAGAAAGCCTCTCTGCAAATACGGATCCATAAAAGCGAGAGAGATGCACTTCGGCTCCACTGGCGACCGAGCCCATTGTCAGAGATAGAAACCTACCCATTCACGCGAGTATTGTTTGGACTTGCCCCTTCGCCGTTCCTGTTGGGAGGCGTTCTTGAATGCCATTTAGACGCATGGGCCAAGAAATACCCGTAAGAAAGCGAACGTCTTCGTCGAAGCTTCTACGTGGACGATCTTCTGTCAGGCGGACAGAATGTGCAACAAGCAAGGTTGCGTAAGGAAGTAGCGAAGGAGATAATGAGTGATGCCTCGTTTGTACTTCACAAGTGGCATTCCAACGAGCCTCAGTTGGAAGACAGACCGCAAAGCACACCTCACGAAGAGCAGTCATACGCCAAACAACAGCTACAAGCCCAGTCAAGCAAGTCAAAACTTTTAGGGGTTAAGTGGAACAAGGAGGACGACACGATTGCAGTACAACTCCCGGAGACAAGTGACAAGCCGACTAAACGAGGAGTATTAGCGAAACTGGCCAAGGTCTACGACCCCCTCGGACTTGCCTCACCGACCACACTGCAAGGAAAGCAAATCTTTCGCGAGATTTGTGATTCTAAGGCTTCGTGGGATTCAACCATCCCAGATGTTCTCCGAATGCAGTTCCAAAGGTGGGAAGAGTCTCTGCCAGCGGAGGTGACTACATCAAGGCCCATAGCACCCTATCACGAGGCAACTGATGGTCTTGAGCTCCATGCGTTCGGAGATGCGTCGACTTATGGAATCGGAGCCGCCGTCTACTCCGTCGTGCATCAAAGAAGAGGAGTCACCCAAACAGTGGTGACAGCGAGGGCTAGATTGGCGAAGAAAGACATGACGATTCCCAGATTAGAGCTTGTTAGTGCTCATATGTCTGCCAATCTAGTTACCAACGTTAGGAACGCACTCCAAGATTTGCCAGAGCCCACAGTCTATGGATGGCTTGACAGCACGGTGGCCTTACATTGGATACTGGGAAACGGCCAGTATCGACAATTCGTTGCGAACCGAGTACGCAAAATAAGAGAGCATCCAGAGATACGTTGGAGACACGTCCCTACCCTTGACCACCCCGCCGATCTAGCAGGTCGGGGAGGCCAGGTCACCAACGCGGTACTATGGTGGAATGGCTCAACTTGGTTAAGTGACCCTAGGAAGTGGCCAGAGAATCTTGTGACAGCAAAATCCCCAGCGTCGGAAGAGGAAGCAAAAGCCAGCAAGGAGGTGCTTAACCTAGTTCAAGGAAAACCCAGCCAAGACCATAACGAATTCGACGAACTCCTTGAGCGAAATGACCTTCGTCGAACGCTTCTTGTCCATGCTTGGGTACGACGGTTCACCACCCACAGGTAGTCACAAAGGTCTTCTAACAAGTGAGGACATAAAAGAGGTGAAACAGTGGTGGATTAAAAGAGTACAGCAGCTTGAGATGCAAAAGCCCAGTTTTGAACGGACCAAACAGATGTTAAACCTGGTTCCAAACGCAGCTGGGGTACTCGAATGCACGGACGAATTCAAGGGAAGCACCCAGTATACCTTCCAGCAGATGCCATTTTCACAAAGAAGCTTGTACAGCAAATCCACACTGAGACCCTTCAAAGGGGCGTGTCCCTGACCATGGCCGCCATTCGCGAGGAATTCTGGATCCAGACCCTGAGAAAATTAGTGAAGTCTGCAAGATCAACCTGTTGGGGCTGGAAGCGTTTCCGTGCATTATCAGTAACAGCACCACTCCCTGGACTGCTTCCTACAAAGCGTACTAACATCAGAGGAGCTTTCGAGGTCATTGGGACCGATTTTGCGGGACCAATCCTCTACAAGTTGCGAAACAAAACAGAAGGGAAAGCATATTTGGTCATTTTCTCGTGCAGCTTGTCAAGGGCAGTACACCTGGAACTAGTCACAAACCTAGAAACCAGTACGTTTTTGTCATGCCTGAGACGGCTGATAGCAAGAAGAGGACGTCCGAGTGTGATATACTCCGACAACGGAAGTACGTTTGTAAAACTGGCAAAATGGCTGAAGCAAGCAAGAGGAGATGAAGAGTATAATGGGTTCCTGGAATCGCATGATATTCAGTGGAGATTCGACTTGAGCCGCGCGCCATGGTGGGGCGGACAGTTTGAACGGCTGATTGGCATTGTGAAGACTGCTATGTACAAGGTTATTGGAAGAGCCACCCTTTCTTGGGATGAACTAAGGAAAGTGTTGATGGACGTCGAGACTCAAGTAAATCGACGTCCCCTCAGCTATGTTGAAGACGACTTGGAATTACCTACCCTGACACCAGCCTCCTTTCTATTTCAGCGTTCCTCCCAACTTCCTGAAGGACCAGCCTGGCAGATCCACGACAAGGATTTGTGTAGAAGAGCCAAATTTCTGAAATCCTGCAAGGATCAGCTGTGGAACAGGTGGCAACGCGAGTACTTAACTGCCTTGAGAGAGCGCGACAACCTGGTCCACAAGACAGCCAAGTACCAGGTCAGAGTTGAGGAGGCCGTAATTGTACGATCTGACAGCAAAAATCGAGGCAAGTGGCCTCTAGCCATCGTCGAGGCAACTTACCCAGGCCCGGACGGCCACACGAGGGCTGTTCAGCCGAGAACGAGTAAGGGAGTTATTCAGCGACCAGTCCAACACTTATATCCTTTGGAGTTGCAGAGTGAGCCTCGGGTCACCCAGCCAGCAGTCTTGGAACAGCAGTTGAAACCACCTGAAACCATCTGAAACCCCCAAGGAAACCATCTGAAATTACCTGAAAATATCTCGAAACAATTTAAAACAACATGAAAGGCAAGTAATTCATGGCAGTCTCCATATAGACTCCCTGTTACCCAGTCTCCATATAGACTCCCTGTGTACCCTGTGTACCCTGTGTACCCTGTGTACCCTGTGTACCCTGTGTACCCTGTGTACCCATGTGTACCCTGTGTACCCTGGTGTACCCTTCTATACCCTGTGTACCCTGTGTACCCTGTGTACCCATGTGTACCCTGTGTACCCATGTGTACCCTGTGTACCCTGTGTACTCTGTGTACCGTGTGTACCCTGTGTACCCATGTGTACCCTGTGTACCCTGTGTACCCATGTGAACCCTGTCTACCGTGTGTACCCTGTGTACCCATGTGTACCCTGTGTACCCTGTGTACCCATGTGAACCCTGTGTACCCTGTGTACCCATGTGTACCCTGTGTACCCATGTGTACCCTGTGTACCCTGTGTACCATGTGTACCCTGTGTACCATGTGTACCCTGTGTACCCATGTGTACCATGTGTACCCTGTGTACCATGTGTACCCTTGTATACCCTGTGTACCATGTGTACCCTGTGTACCTTGTGTACACTGTGTACCCTGTGTACGCTGTGTACCCTGTCTACCCTGAGTACCCTGTGTACCCATGTGTACCCTGTGTCCCCTGTGTACCCATGTGTACCCTGTGTACCCTGTGTACACTGTGTCCCCTGTGTACCCTGTGTACCCATGTGTACCCTGTGTACCCATGTGTACCCTGTGTACCCGGTGTACCCTGTGTACCCTGTGTACCAATGTGTACCCTGTGTACCCTGTTGACCCTGTGTACCATGTGTACCCTGTGTACCCTGTGTACTCTGTGTACCCTGTGTACCCTGTGTACCCATGTGTACCCATGTGTACCCATGTGTACCCTGTGTACCCTGTGTACCCATTTATACCCATGTGTACCCTGTGTACCCTGTGTATCATGTGTACTCTGTGTACCCTGTGTACTCTGTGTCCCCTGTGTACCCATGCGTACCCTGTGTACTCTGTGTAGCCATGTGTACCCTGTGTACCCTGTGTACCAATGTGTACCCTGTGTACTCTGTTGACCCTGTGTACCATGTGTACCCTGTGTACCCTGTGTACCCATGTGTACCCATGTGTACCCATGTGTACCCTGTGTACCCATTTATACCCATGTGTACCCTGTGTACCCTGTGTATCATGTGTACTCTGTGTACCCTGTGTACCCTGTGTATCATGTGTACTCTGTGTACCCTGTGTACTCTGTGTCCCCTGTGTACCCATGCGTACCCTGTGTACTCTGTGTAGCCATGTGTACCCTGTGTACCCTGTGTACCGATTTATACCCTGTGTACCCTGTGTACCCTGTGTACCTTTTGTACCCATGTGTACCCTGTGTAACCTGTGTACCCTGTGTACTCTGTGTCACCTGTGTACCCATGTGTACCCTGTGTACCCATGTATACCCTGTGTACCCATGTATACCCTGTGTACCCTGTGTACCCTGTGTACCCTGTGTACCCTGTGTACCCATGTGTACCCTGTGTACCCTGTGTACCCATGTGTACACAGGGGTACACAGGCTGCACATGGGTACACATGGGTACACAGTGTACACAGGGTACACAGGGTATACATGGGTACACAGGGTACACAAGGTACACATGGGTACACTGGGTACACAGGGTACACAGGGTACACATGGGTACAAAGGGTACACAGGGTACACAGGGTTCATAGGGTACACATGTATACAGGGTACACATGGGTACACATGGGTACACATAGGTACACAGGGTACACATGGGTACACATGGGTACGCAGGGTACACAGGGTACACATGGGTACACAGGGTACACAGGGTACACAGGGAGTCTATATGGAGACTGGGTAACAGGGAGTCTATATGGAGACTGGGTAAGAGAGAGTCTGGTTAGGAGTCCATGTATGACCCCATAAAATGTCCTGAGCTCGGTATATACCTTTCAATGTATTCCAATGTATTCCAATGTATTCCCATGTATTCCAATGTATTCCTACGTATTCCCATGTATTCCTACGTATTCCCATGTGTTATTCCCATGTATCCTACGTATTCCCATGTATTCCAATGTATTCCCATGTATTCCCATGCATTCTTATGTATTCCTACGTATTCCTACGTATTCCCATGTATTCCCACGTATTCCCATGTATTCCCATGTATTTCCATGTATTCCCATGTATTCTCATGTATTCCAATGTATTCCCACGTATTCCTACGTATTCCCATGTATTCCAATGTATTCCCATGTATTCCCACGTATTCCCATGTATTCCCATGTATTCTCATGTATTCCAATGTATTCCCACGTATTCCCATGTATTCCCACGTATTCCTACATATTCCCATGTATTCCAATGTATTCCCATGTATTCCTGCGTATTCCCATGTATTCCCATGCATTCCCATGTATTCCAACGTATTCCAATGTATTCCCATGTATTCCTGCGTATTCCCATGTATTCCAGTGTATTCCCCTGTATTCCTACGTATTCCCATGTATTCCAATGTATTCCCATATATTCCTATGTATTCCCATGTATTCCTATGTATTCCCATGTATTCCCATATATTCCCATGTATTCCTATGTATTCCCATGTATTCCTACTTATTCCCATGTATTCCTACGTATTCCTAAGTATTCCTACGTATTCCCATGTATTCCAATGTATTCCCATGTATTCCATTGTATTCCCATGTATTCCCATATATTCCTACGTATTCCTGCGTATTCCCATGTATTCCCATGTATTCCTACGTATTCCCATGTATTCCTACGTATTCCCATGTATTCCTACATATTCCCACGTATTCTTACGTATTCCCATGTATTCTCATGTATTGCAATGTATTCCAATGTATTCCCATGTATTCCCGTGTATTCCTATGTATTCCCATGTATTCCAATGTATTCATATGTATTCCCATGTATTCCTATGTATTCCAATGTATTCCCGTGTATTCCCATGTATTCCAATGTATTCCCATGTATTCCCATGTATTCCCATGTATTCCAATGTATTCCCATGTATTCCAATGTATTCCCATGTATTCCCATGCATTCCTACGTATTTCCATATATTCCAATGTATTCCCATGTATTCTCATGTATTCCTACGTATTCCTACGTATTCCCATGTATTCCCACGTATTCCCATGTATTCCCATGTATTCTCATGTATTCCAATGTATTCCTACGTATTCCTGCGTATTCCCATGTATTCCAATGTATTCCCATGTGTTCTCATGTATTCCCATGTATTCCCACGTATTCCTACGTATTCCCATGTATTCCAATGTATTCCCCTGTATTCCAATGCATTCCCATGTATTCCTACGTATTCCCATGTATTCCAATGTATTCCCATGTATTCCAATGCATTCCCATGTATTCCTACGTATTCCCATGTATTCCAAT